>NC_092858.1:156771210-156799449 GCF_032062135.1 Pyxicephalus adspersus | reverse complement strand
ATTTAAATACAGTGATGTGTATAGACAGGAAAAGTATTCTGTGACATTGAAAATTCTTATTTTAAGGGAATTGTAAGCTTGGAGACATTTGATATATTACATTTTTGCTTTATAGTATTGCTATCACGTGCTGCGTAATTGAGCATATCATGTAAGGTGCTAAGACAAATTCTACAATTTACAATAGATCTTCATTATACAATTTAGTATATACTACAAGTTTTCATTTGGTGAAAAAGGGATGCTGTTTCTTTTCAGCAGAGGGTTTTTAACTGAAAACAATTGAAAGCTCTGGCTATCTCAATAAATCCAGATGTATAGCAATAGGAGTTATGCTAGTAGGGATGATGTTAGGATAAAAATGGACAAAAGGAAATTAAAGACAGGGATTTCCTATTTCATGAATGAGGATAGCGTTGTTACTGAAATGCAACTTTGTGTGGCAAATACTTTCCAGAATTCTGTGGAAAGGTTTTATTCCTGCTTCTTTCTCCAGTGGAATTTGGTTACCAAATCTAGTGTCTTCTGTGGCAGTGACTGGTCTCCTGTCCACAACCTGTTGTATCATCACTGTGCTGAATTATACTGCTAGTACAATTGACATGGGTGGATAAGGACCAGAAAGGTACATTTTTGGGGCAAGCCCAATACTCTTCTATAGATTTGCGTGATTTATATCTGGTGGATGTTATATGCATCATAATTGCAGTTAGGTAATTGAGTTAAGTAAGTAAAGTAATCTCTTTCTTTTCTCAATAACCTCTAAAGCTGAAAGCAATGTGGAACAATTCAATCCCCTATTTATCCTTAAAGAAGCAGCAAAGTCATCCAACTTTGATAACCTTGTTCTCTTTCTATGCACCTGCACAGATTAGAAAGCTAACAGGCTGCCAATTCAGAACTGAGAAGGAAAATCAAAATTATTTTAGCTTCTGAAAGAAAACTGGAAATACTTGGAATTTGCAATATGCTCCTTGCACCCCAAACCAGAACAGAAGATTCAGTAGTAGAAGTAACAGCCAACGGTTGGCTCAATCCATAAACAGTAAAAATATTTCTGCCATCACACCAGACACACATCCACATAACAAACGTTTGAAATGTTGATTTTTAAGTATGTGATCTGTACACTGGATGGTTTTGAATATGACAGATCTTAAAGCAGAACTATACATAAATATATATTGAATGCTGACAAGCTCTTTATTGCAGAAAGGACAGCCGATGTCACTTAAGTAATAAAACAAACTTACCTTCTTACCTGCAATCCTTTCTGCACTGTACACAAAGCCGTCAACCCAGCTCAGCGTACAATCTCAGCATACTTGTCTGCCAGAAAAGAATTAACTCCCTGGCATGTGTAGGAGTTATGTTATTTGTGGCCAATCAATATGGCCAGAGATCCTGAACCCAGAAGGAGAAGAGGGAGGTGAATGTACTTAAAAAAGTGTAATAAGGCAGGTGAATGTGTTCTTCTGCATCAAGAGGTCCATCCTGCACCTATTCACAAGCATTGTGAGCGCCTTTCTTTATGGAGCTCATACATTCTGAATCCTAGATATCTTTTTTATTGTATATATACAAAATATGGAAGCGCAAATATATTTAAAAAACGAACTTTCTGCTATTTATAGATTCCAGTTCTATTATTGCCCCCCCCCCCCCTCAATTTTTCAATCTGGTTGTAAAATGTTTTGAAAATCATACAGGTCCTTCTCCTATTGAAGCCATGTCCATCCTACATTGAGGCGAATGATGGTAATTGAGAGCTGTGTTACCAAATGCTAGAACAGCTGAAGACTTTGTTATAGTCATTGTAGCGAACAAAACATGTGTCACTGCCTATTGAAAACCAATTACAGTAACAGCCAAAGAAATACAGTGAAGTGAATAAAAAATGGCCGAAGATAGTGTATTGATGGAAAAGAAATGACAGTTTTTGTTGCTGATACAGGTATTACTGTGTGGATTTTTTTAAAATCAGAATCAAGCAGAATGAGGTTGATTTATTAAAAAGTAAAGTAAAAATAGTTCTTCCAATAACAAATACTTTTTATCGTTATCTGATCAGTCCTGACAGATGACATTTAGAGAATGACAGCAGTGGAGTTGCTTTGTTTCCTGTCTTTATGTACTTTTTTTTTCAGCTTCATAAACTCAAAAAATAGAAATAATTCTATTAATAACATAGCGTGGACCAGATCATTGAACACACATGATCAAAACCCTAGAAAATTGGCAATCCGACCTCTACTTAAGGGGAGAAGTAGAAATCTATCTGGCAGTTCTTCCGGTCCTGCAGATGAGGTGTCCAAATACCTATATCAAGAAATGTATTTCATCCCTTCTGATCTGTTGTTATACTATATTAATCCATCCCAATGACACTGTCATCATAGCTCAAGTTCAAACTGTGAAGAACATGCTAATTATACAGTTTAAACAAAATCTGACACCTAGAATAAAATAATATAGAAATAGTATTATTAAACAAGACTATGAACCTGGATATGGGACTACTACTGAATTATAGTCATATAAACCCTTAAATCATATGTAAATATTTAGTGGTTGTGATTTGACAATCTATAGTAGCAGTGTGATCACTTTTGCTGCTTTTATTATCAATGGGTAATTTTATGTGTGTATCATCTCCTAATATGAACATATTATACTTAAGCATTAGCATAGTCTGTAATAATACAGGTTAGGGGGTCATATATTCCATTTAACAAGGTGTGATACATCTCAGACTAGGTCAAGCCTGCTGTTACAGTAATCTGTACCCCTAACAGGGTAAGCCTAACCTTTCCAGTCAAAAGCACTGAAGTCTGGCTACTCCCTGCTGTATTGAATATGCAAATACAATTATTCATGGTGGTAAAGCACATATTGATTTTTTTATATTTCTTTAATTTTCAGCATCTCCTGCCTGTGTTGAAGGTTGTGGCATTTTTTCATATATTTACATTTTTTTATATATTTACCAGCAAGGGCTGGTGGAAGCCATCTTTGTAGACTTTTTAATCTAATTATTTAATTTAGGGGCTACAACACTTTTCTTGCTAGGAATGATGGAAGAAGATGCCCATTATCAGTATGCTGTCCTTTATTGTCAATCTCAAGGACTAGAAATGGGATGGGAATGGAGGAGATAACACTGAGAACTTTACCTCTGTATGTGTTTATAGAACAGGCAAATGGCATTTAACATATACAGTTTCCTTATGACATTTTAATGTGGCATGTAGCTGATCCTTTTTTTTTTAGAAATGATCTAAAGGTTTTATCTAAATTAAATAGGATATGTTTCCTATAAAGGTATGATCAACCTTCTGCATTTATCTGGTTGCTAATATAATAATATTACTTCTCTTAGGTTGTCTTTGGGTGGCCCAGATCTTTACCGATCCAAATAATTACCCCAGCGCGGATACAAAGTTGTGCTGGAGGAAGATCCTGATTTCTAGTTACACTTCTACCTGCAGTTTATACTTGCAGCTGTTTTTTCCCTAATATTTTTTAAAAAATAGGCAACTGTTCTCTATATTAAAACTGATCACCCTAGTTATACATGGGGGACCCAGAAAGTAAAATCAACATCCCAAAATTAAAAAAAAAAAAAAGCCAAAGGCCAAAAAAAAGGCCAGCAGACCAAAAAAATTGTGAAATAGCTCACACAATTTTATTGACCACAATTGCTTACAGAAAGATGGCAAGAACCATCAATAACATAGCTAATGGCTGACCTTGAAAGAGTTTAGGGATGGGCTAGAATGCTTCTGGCATGTTCACGAAAATTTCCTTCAACTTCCAATGGTTCCGCAAAATTTTGGCGAACCGATTTCATGGAACCATCGGAAGATCAAGGAAAATATAACAGGAGGATTCACAGGGGACTCACAGGATTCCCTGGGAATCCTCCTGTTTGGAATACGAATGCGCGACCGATAATCCAATTCTGCTTGATGAATCAGGGGCACTGGCTGCATTCATTATTGAGAAGATCCCCGGTCGGTGCTGCATTCATTGATCAGTACAGCCCGCATTTTTTTGTTTTTTTAAATTCAAGCTCTATCGGCGAATTTACACCGGCCATTCTTGCTTACAATTTCAGTAAGCGAGAATGGCCAAACCCGTCATGAGATTGAGTTTTCAAAACTCGCTCACTCATCCCTAAAATAGGTATTAGAAGTTAGATCACTGCAAACTATCTAAAAATACTATAAATATTATTCATTTTTTTGCCAGCTTCATCACCTAATAAAAGAGACAAGATGGGAATTCAGACAGCCTGAAACCTATTGCATTCTCACTCTGCATAATAAAATGCCTCATATTCATAACTTTTAGATGAACAATTAAAGCTTTCCAAACATCTCATGTTTCAACTCCTATAGCTGCATGTGACAAACAGGCTGTATTAATATTGATGAGGGATATATGTAAAATGTGTAATTCCGGAGGATATTATATCCCCAGCTGGGCCTATGTAATTGTTTGCTTTCCATGAATCTAGTTAGAATATGTACCCTTTGGGAACCACAATGCTATTATACGACAAAGATCAGGCATTGCCTTATATACTTTTTATTTTAAAATTGAATTAGAAAAAAAGCAATGATGCCGAAATTGCTTTTACAATCTGAAGAAAAGCGAAAAAAATGTTATTGTTTTTCATCTTTCCCTAATGCATGTGAGACTATACAAAGCTATCTGTTCAAAATACCTTGATAGAATCTATTGTTCAGCAGGTGTGAAATTTCTGTTTAAATAACAGAAACCCTAATTTCACAGTTAAATTGAAGAGTTGTCACCAATGGATCCTTGAAGAAATTTGCATATATGAAGGTCACTGCTTAGGGTGATTTGCTACCAAAATATCTTGTTAGAAATAAAATAGATGAGAATGAGCACAGCAGACTAATAAAATGCAGAGTAGTAGAAGTAAACACCAGTTTTTCTAAGCTATTGTGATTGTGAAATTAGTAAGGTATTGACAGATCTCCAAGAACTTTAAAACAAAAGCGTAAAAGAGAGGACCTCAATAGAATTAAAGTCAGACTTCCCTATCTATTTATTCTCCTATCTTTTTCAGACCTCAAGTTTTGTGACTAGCCTGAAAGGTCTTTTTCTCTCTGCCTCTTATCCGTGTTGGGTGACCTTCAATAATGCAGATAATGGTGCAGATTATAATTATATATATATCATTATAATATAATTGCTTTATGCATATGTAGAACTTGTGTGGATGGGCTTGTATCGATGCCATCAGTTTGGGACACTTCATAGATCATTCAAAACTCATTGACAAGTACATTTGACCTGCAGTTGACCGTCTAATAGTAGGTCGGTATATTTAGATCATTCCTGGTCCTGCCCAAATGCTGTGGTCATGACAAAGTTGCATGATGGCGTTAAAAGGTTGTATATGACTTATAAGAGGTAAAGCAGGACTAAAGTGGTATTAAAAAAATCACACTTACCCTTAATACCACACTAATCCCTTGATACCGCTGAAGAGGTCCCGTGCAATCCTGGAATTCTCATTTGTCCCAGGTAGTACCAGGACCCCCATGTTGTTCTATCTTCTTCCTTCTTCTGGCTATGTCAGCTGATCTCGCACTGAGCAGATGCAAAATAGGGGGACATTACCTTCTGTAAAGGGGAAAGGAGTTCTGATCTCACTGCCAATGCATGAGGTCAGATATTGTTTCTGTAAAATAATACCAGGAGCCTCCTGGGATGCGTGATGTGGGTATCCCAGGAGGCTCTGCACTCCCACGGCAATCAAGACAGAAAGATGATCCAAAAAAAAGTATGTTGCATTACATTTTTAATGATATTAATAACATTTTCAATGACAATATCATTTTTATATTATATAAAAGGGTTTTAATTTAGGTCAACTGTAACCATGAAATGCCTATACAAAAATAATAAAGCCAATTACCATTTAGTCCTGGGAATACTATGTTGTGACCTATTGCAATGTAAGGTTCCCTGAATATTCTAATAAATATATTCTTTTTTTACCTAGAGGCTCAGAAATTTCATTATAATATTAAAGTCATCCTCTGCAAGCCACTGGCCTTCGCCCATCTCTTTCTACTCCTCACTAAAGGTAATGATTAGTGGTTTCTTGAGGAATTTAACTGCACAATAAAACTATCAAATTCCATTCTAGTTCTGTGGTAGCCTGTTGGTCTGCAGCATCTTTTACCTGGAATCTAATACTTATTTTCATTAATCAGTGCTGTTGTTATCCATATAGTAAGGTCTAGTACACATTGGCTGATTTTCACTGTATCACTGTCTGTTTTAGTTTGTCATTTGCAACCCCTATTTAATGTACAGCGCTGCATAATATGTTGGCGCTATATAAATCCTGTTTATTAATAATAATAATAATAATAATAATAATCTGATCTGAAGTGAATTCAAAAACCCACTGACTGTAAGCAACAATCCATAGGTCAGCCAAGCACAAACTTTGGAGTGATCTTCTGGTGTGTACTAGGCCAAGCTACTAAAACTAGTAGAAGCTATGATATGGCTATTGTAAGAATTATCCTCATTGTCTTTACATGAAAACATAGCCCATTATTCATGAGTATTCATTGTATTTATACCAGAGGTTTTTGGTGTATCTAAAAATATAACATATTAACCATGCTTTCTTTTTGAAGTGTTCAAATGTAGATAGTGCATGCTGCAAGTACATTTATATATTTACTCTTATATATATATTTACTTTTTAATTTAACTTATTTAATTTAAAACACTTTAGTGCTTTACAAATCCTCTAGATTCTCATGTTCTTTACAGACTTGTCATTTTCAGCCCCCTCTGAGGATTGGACAGTGTGTTAATTGAATATTCGGATTACTTTCACACTTCCCAGGTCAAACAAATACTTAAAGAGACACAAAGGACACAATGTTTACATCGTAAAACCTATCCTATAAAATGCATAACCTGCTCCCTATGTCACACAGTATTCATGATCTCTGCTGTGAAATGCCAGAGGCCTGTGACATTAACAATATGTGAAGCTTTTTAAGTGACAGATGCCACTATTAAAAGATGTTAGAATATCAGATGTACTGCTGGAGGCAATAGGGAGATGGTGGACATATACATGTAACATGGGAAATCTAATAGAACACTTTGTAGCACAAATAATGTGGAGGAGAATGAGCTGACTGTGTTCATTCAGCGGTGAGTATAGACAACGTACCGAGGAGAATCATTTATTAGGGAATGTCAGGAGCCAGTCCAAGTCAGACTAATTTATTGTCAGAAAATGATAAAGTAGACCGAGCATGTTACTATATACTCGTTTCACTCTTCTGTCTCACACAACCATATAATGTACTTAAATCACTGATAAATTTTGTTACTGTGTTGTCAAGGTGGATAATATTGGCCACAGAATTCTCTATATTTTTGATTATAAATGGTTTGCTGAACTATTTGGCGACACAAATGGAATCTTAATAAAGTTTTTATTTAAATTTTCAACATATACATTATGTTAATTTCCCATACATAAAATCAATTATTTAAAAAAGAGAAAGGAAATGTAAACCATATCAAATTCATACTTGATTTTCAAAAGCACAATGTATCAAAAACAAATGCTTTTAGAGGGAAAAACTGCCCCAGACCCGAATTTCATGTACATGAATGACATCAACAATTGTAGGAAAAGACTTTAAGTAAGATGGCGTCATGGGTCAAGGCATGCAGCGTCAAAGTGACTGATGTGGAATTCAATGGATAAGAATGTTTCTTGGGAATTTTACAGTAGACCAGGTAAAGAGGGAATTATAGGAATATTTATTGGGGAGATTGGATGTCTGGATTAGTTATTCTGCTTGATGCAGACCACCATTCCATTTAAAGATAATAGGTCCTCAAAGTCCACCAGCAAACTCACATTACCTAAAATGTCAATCTATTGTTTACTTAGCAGGGCTCACTGATTGTTCCCACCAACCTTAATGTCAGCACCGCTCTCTGCATCTTTAGGACGGTAGATGTTGATGGGCTTTGGCTTAATTTAAAGGCATTAATTTGTGATGATTCTACGATCATTTAGAATTCATTGACATTAAAGCTGCAGTTGATCTCCTTCTGACCTGCAATTGACCTTCTTCAAGCAGGCTTTGCATCCTCTTGGAATAGTAATCCCATTTTTACTGAACAAAAGCAGGTCTTTACACTTTGGCTGGGTCTACACAAACGGTTTTAAAAACGCATGTAAATGTTCCTACCACGTTTAAATGCCTTTTATGCACTTTTACTAGCGTTTAAAGCTTTCCTTTCAATTGTTTTTACCATGTTTACATTTCAAGTACTTATAAACTTGGGAAAACGCCCCCATTGAGATCAATGGATGCGTTTACCTGCCTTTACCCGCATTAACCCTGTGTTTTAATTTTTAAAACATTTCAAGGAGCGTTATCTGTAACGCTTTAAAACATGCCTCAAGGAAATGCCCTGGTGTAGATTAGCCCATTGGAATGCATAGGAATTTAAAACATGGGCCCTTGGGTTAAGCCTTGGGGAAAATGTCTATGTAGAGCCAGCTTTTGAGTGCAAAGAACAAAACCTATTTTAAAGCATGGTATGTGATAAACAATTGACATTAAAAAGAAAATATAATCACAGTAAATACAGCCTACTGCAGGGTTTTTTAACGGATGCTCAGAGTTTGGCTTTAAATATACTAAAGGCAGAGGGTTATCATTATTGCAGATGAGTTATTAGGCTTCTATAAGAATAGAAGAGAGTTGGGAATGTGCCAGAGGCAGCAATGCTGCGGATTTTCTTATAATCAATATCATAAAATAATTCCCAAGGAATTTAATTGCTGTAAACTTGTCTTGTATGAATACATGGTAAAGGTATGATCTACACTTCCATATTGTTGGCTCATTTGTATTATATAGTAACAAAGAACTGGCTGCAGATGAGCTGTTCAATATGTAAGACTGGACAGATATTAGTAGTACATTGCAGAAAATAACCAGTTTGTTCACCTCTAATTTATTTTAAAGCTCAGCTGAAAATGTTATTTTCAACCACAACATCTAATTATTACATGCTTCAATAAGTTTTAGAATAAATGAAGCCAAGTGTTTAAATGTCAACCAATTAAGTATTTTAATTGCTAGTAAAATATTTGTAATTTGTTAAATTGTATCCAATGCATGATGCAATGATGCTTAATATGCTTGGATAATAGTCTAAAGGTAGCAAGAAGGTCTGGACCATCAATTGATTTTTCAATTGATTTCATTTCATTCCTTATAAAGGTTTATGTTGACTTGAAAAATAAGCAGTGAATTGATAAGTGGAAAATCAATAATCTGCAGACAAGAGATAAATATCCGTAATTGACTTAGAAGCGCTATTCTCAACGCTTGGCAAATTTCTTTTAGTGCTGTCTATTTGTGTTAAAGTTTACAAAGTATTTTCTAAAGTTTTGCTGAAAAGTCTATGCTAAAATACCTAACAAACTTATAGTTGAAATGTATTTAAAAAGCAGTAGGGTATATTTTACAATCTTTTGCCAGCTAATGTGATCAACATTCACCCATAATTTTGGCTGACTCCTGAACCAGAATCCCCTTTCATTATTTCCTCTATTTTAAAACAAACATGCCAAACATAATTTTAGCAAGATTCACACAAAGCATTAAAAGAATTTGCCTGACATTAGTTCTTCAATGGAAATGTGCAACTTAGCGATTATTGTAGGAAGTTGTGGTTTGCCTTTTTACTACATATAGACCTTTTGCTGTCCAACATTTTACTTATTGCAGTTGTTTACTTACCTACTTATAATTGTATCCAAGGCTGTAACAATTTCTGATCTGTGTCTTACTATATATAAATGATAACATTTTACCAAGTTGCTCTGTTTTGAAACTTTACTAGATAATATCAGGGTATATACAGGTTCCATTGATGTCTGGATACTTTGAAGTTCCTATCAGAAATTTTACATCAAATTTAAAGGAGAGAAACATATGCAGGTCATCACCACTGAAAGGAGAACCAAAATTCCCTGCTGCCATTGCCTCTGCCTGCTGAGAGAATCTTCCTGTGAGATGAGCAATGACACAGATGCAGGAAAATTCATCCATCTGTGTAATCCTAAATGCATGAATATCGATAAAACAAAACATATATTGACACTTTATTTGTGATGCTTTATAGAAGGTGATGCATTAGTTTCTAGAAAGGTTTTTCAGTTGTTAAATGCAATTTGCTGCATAGGAAAAGGAGTCTTGACAGTACTACAAGTGTATTGTGTGTGCCATACTTGAACAGGACAGTTGTATTCATAAAAGCCTGAAAACATGTTTTTTAGTCATTATGGATTCCAAGGGACTGTCTCAAGATTTAAATGGCAATGTGTCGATATACAGTGTTCGAGCCTTCACATATGAAATTGTTCCTTGGCAGCATTGTACAAGCCCCATATTTTAATAGTTGTCTAGGGTGAGGTGTCAACATTTAATGATACTGACCATACACTGGTCAATAGATGCATGACTAGGTATATCTCCCAAATAGCGATCTATTACTTAGATATTACCATCCACCTATCAACCAGCCCTGTGCTTTGCCCAATTTATGCCACCCCCTCCTTCCATGTTTTCACCGCAAAAAGCAGCAGAACTGATCTATTTTCATATGCATTTTCCAACTAAATTTGCTGCCAGTTCAATGTTTATCGGGAATCTATTAGTAATACTGACCAATGTATGCCCAACTATTTCTTGTCATACATTGATTATATAAAACAAGTTATAAAAACCTCAGGAATGAAACAGTGCAAGGATAGACTCTCTAAAAGCATTGAAACAATTGGATCACCATGAAAATCAGCCCTTACATAGTCAGTAAAGGCAGAATATATATATTGTAATATTTGAAAATATGGAAGAATCAGATTTATTGGAAAGCCCATGTGTTCACTTTTTAAATGTTTTTTTCTGTTGCATATTGGGGCATCGAATTGAAGGCAACCTTTTTACCCTAAAGGAACCCCTGTTAAGAAGGAAATCAATGTAAGAAATTCTCCTCTTAATGTGGTGGTGTGAATTCAGTTCTTATAGACAGATAAAATATCATTGGGGTCATACTTTCGGCCCTGCCAAGTGACCCCAAATTATGCAGGCACCATTAGAATGGAGGACAATCAGCTGGAGCTCAAGAAATCCATGACAACCTCTGGAGGAAACATAGCGTTCCATGGATCCCTGGTTGGGAATACTTTAAGGCTTCGTAATGTAGCTGAATGAATATGATCTAAATGAACACAATGTCATTTTCCCTATATGGAGAGGAATATACATCATCATAACCTTATTTTTCCCGCAACACACAAGAAATATTTATGATATGCATCTCTCCAAGCATGTTAAACAAATAATTGTCAGCTGGTGGCTTTGTCAACTAAACATCATATCTGTGAAAAGGTCAAGTCTGTTCAGCTGGCTGCTGTAATGGATATGAGATAAGACATTGCACTAAGGGATCAGGCAGGACCGTACATGTATAATAAAGATATATGTGCTCCATTAAATGTGTATTAACTTAAATTCCGTATTGATTTCACAGGAAATTCAATTCCTTTAATCATTTCCAATGTTCTTAAAAATATTCCGAGTTGAACGCGTATTATGACCAAATGTAGATTTGATAACAAAAAAGGCATTTAATCTGTATTATGATTTATTATAAGAGGCAAGGTGCATTCTACATTATGATATCTTTATAAAGGACAGATGTTATCAGTAAAGTAATTATGGCATGTGTACATTTTCAAGTGGATTTTTTTTCTCTAGATGTCAAGTGAAATGATATCTACCATCTATAGTATTGATTTGCTGTACTGTTTAGGGATGGCGTATCCTTAGGGGCATTATATTATCTTCTTTTTAGTTATACAAAGTATCTTGGTGCATTGGGGAAACAGGGTTTGTTATTACTGAGACTTAGGGCTTGATTTATTAGAGCTCTCTTGTTTTTAATAAAGGCTGGAGAATACACTTTCATCAGTGAATTTGGGTAATCCAGTAAACCTGGAATCGATCTGATCCAGGATTTAACACATTTGCTAGCAAATAGCAAATGACTTTGAAGAAATCCAGTGTACTGATAAAATCTATACCATGTGGGGGAAGGGGGGAGGGGGGGGGGAGTAGTACAGCAAGGGAGCAATTTACCGGTTGCTGATATTTTGGTAAAATTGAGAACATTTTGACAAAATGTTTCCATTTAGAGAAATAAATCAGGAAGATTTTTAAAATTTGCAGGCTGCACATACAGTAATTAATATAGAATTCGGAGTTGTTGGCTGGGTATCCAGGTGCGCCTGTTGAAGAACTTAGGGAGACCCTTTCATGTACTATCAGCATATGTTTTTTTGTTTAATATGTTTTTTTAAACCCTCAATAAAGTGTTTAGCAAGAAATTTATTGGAAAAATAGACATCTATATATAAGGCTTAGTCTGCATGGACTGTTTCCTCATCATTTAACCTGAGTGTTTGTCAGTCCATGTTTGAAATTCCTATTAATTCCAATAGGCCAGTCCATGCCAGAGCATTTTCTTGATGGGCTGTAAAGAAAAAGCATCATGCAGCATTTGGAAAGAGTTAAAATGCAAAAAAAAAACTGAAAAAGACACCATTATCCTGGTTTAAAATGTCTTCATAATTATTGAAAACTCATACAAATACCCAATGGGTTTTTATAAGCGTTTAAAATAAAGTCAGTGTAGACCTTTGTAGCCTGACTACATTACAGTAATAAGTCAAAACTGTTTGTTCAGGCTTTTACTTTATTGCTAATACTAACAATGTGCGTATTTGTATAAGCTATGTAATGTGATGATCATGCCAGAGCTGAAACAATGATCACATAGCTTTGTAAATAAAAAAAGGCATGCCACACACTGGGTTTTGTATGTGAATAGTGCCATGATGTAGAATTAGGGGGAATACTTTAGGCTTTTTCCCCCTACCGGTGTCACACAACAACCAGGCCTGAAATGGCATAACTTATGAACAAAGCTATATCACACAATGATCAGGAAATTGATTTCAGCTAGAACGGCTGCAGTGCACAAGCTTTATTTCAGCTAATTTTAGCAAAGGCAAATTTGTTCATTTGTTAACTGCTCTGCACCTAGAGTTTTACTTGTTGGCACAGGTAATTACAAAACATTAGCTACCTAACTCAGTCAAATCTGATTTATACTTGATTACTTACAGAACATACAATCCAAAAGCTAACACATTAAACTACAAAGAGAAACCATAGCATAGAGAGGTAGAGGTTTGTGGCGCATTTACAAAAAGATACATGGTCTAACAAAAAAAAAAATCTTGGCTCCTGGTGGTGTTTTGTTTTTAATCACACTTCATGGCGGAGCTTGGGTCTATGTGGCACTGCTACAAATACACCCAGCTGCCGGGAACACAACCAGGAGTTACATCATCAGTGGTCATTAATGGCCAAAGATGACCGCTACGGTCCCAAAAGTCTGCCATGGAGTTGAGGCGAAGATTCAGAGAATACAACGGGCCTGATTTATTAAAGTTTTCCAAGGCTTTGATTTATAATAGCTCTCCAAAGCTCACTTTCATGAGTGAATCTGGGCGATACAGCAAACCTGGAATGAATCTAGTCCAGGGTTCAAAACATTTGCTGGCAAATAGCAAATTACTTTGAAGAAATGCATTTTAATAAATCGGGTCCAATGTGTTTGCAGTGTGACTACAAAAAGGTATCTGTGTGCCATAATTGGTAGCTATCCAAAGTATGTTATTTCAAAACTCACCCACATCAACAGCATTTAGTTCCAATTTGAGTTCTAAAATTTTACTGTCTACATGTTAACTATTCTAAAAGCTCTTCAATGCTTCGCTACCCTATCTAAATCTAGAAAAAAAAGTTTTGATCAGGGTTTAGTCTAAAGCTTTACTTTAAAATAAATTCTTAGTCTCCATACTGAATGATTTAAACCCCAAGAAAAACACTTCAATAAAAACTCTAAATGTGCTCTCTAAAAATACATTATAGGTTCCCTTGGAAAGTAATAGTTCCAGCATTCTAGTTAATTGAGCAAATATTTAAAGGAAAATTATCTTGTTATCATCTATATAAAAGGCAAGAAACATTCAATAGTTTGAAGATAGCTTTATTTATTTATTTCCCCTTCCAGAAAAAGATATTGGCTGTGTTTCCATTGAGATAAGGATCAGTGTCCTATAGGAAAAAGTTACTGGACTTGGTATCCTTCAGTAATCTAAAGCTGTGCACATGTGGCTGAGGGAGATAAAATTAGCAATTAATCTCCTCGACTCTGTTGGAGGTGTCAATTTGTGGTGACTAGTTACAAGTGAAGAATAGGAATGTGTGTGGGGCTTCTAATCTTTTAATCAGAGGATTGCTATTGGAGTCTGGCAGCCTTAGTATGGTTTCACACTTATGTCCTATCAAACGCAGAAGGAAAACAATTCAATTTCACCAACTTCTGTAAATCTGTGGTGCTATGAAATACAAATGTTTCTAATCTGAATTGTATTATTTTCTTATCAGCTGATTAATATTAAAAATAACTCTTTCCTGTTCTTATCCTAATGTCACAGATCTCTAGCAATTCATAAAAAGCAACAGTGAAAAATGTAAATATCATGCATTTCTAACTTTTACTTCTTCTCCCCATTGGCTGTAAAAGAAAGGATCATGGTATTGTATGGTATTGAACTAAAGTTGCACTTTAAAAATGGGCAATCAAGCAGGTCTTTATTACAGAAAGGGACAAGTGATGTACCTAATGCTATAAAAATACTTACCTGCCTGTTCACTGTCTTCATCTGTCATCCCTGCTTAATTGCAATGAATGAACTGAATGAACTCCCGCTTTCCTGCACGTGTAATCGGTCCACCCAGATCCACCAATCAAAACAGCCAAAACCCAGATTCCCGGAAGACGATCAAATGAAGATGGTGGTGGCAAGTCATAGACTGGGTGGTACAAATAAAAACTGCATTTAGGCGGGTAAGGTTATTTTATTGCAAAAGAAGCATCACCTTTCGCAATAAAGGAACCTGTCTGGTCAAAATTTTTAATTTTTGGGTATTGTTCCCCTTTGATTTTTTTTAGGTAAATTTGATTTTTACACAGTTGGTTCAGTGGTTTCACAGCTAAGGACTGCTATAGAGCCTTTATAGCAGAGATGAAACAATATAGAATATAGAATTTTTTATATAAATGCTTTGGGATAGGATATCAATGACAAAGGTCACTTTAATCCTATTTCTCAAGTGAAGTGACCTAAATAATGCTTTCTCCTAAGCCAACACTCCCACTCTAAGTAAAATTTTAGCTTTTGTTGAGTTTAAAACAGATTTCAGGTAATCATGGTAACCTAGCTGAAAATCATTAAATGGTTGGAGGGAACGTTGTATATTTCACCAATTCTTTCTATATCCATTTCAGCTTTTGATCATATTATCATTTTTTTTGCTTCAGTTTCACCTAAAAAATGCAAGAGAGTGTCAGCTGAAGTTGCTTTGTTATAAAATTTATTTTCACATTTTATTTAAAATTAAAACTGGTGATGCAATGCACAAGAATAATAAAGGGGGTGTGTTTGGTAGACATGTATTCTCAATGGGTAGTCATTCATCTGAATTAAGCAGCACAGTGAAAGGTCAGATGGTTAATCAATTAAATATTAGACTAAGATCCATAGTTGATGATTATTAAAGGATTGTAAGAGACTAAATTACATTGCAGATCAATCATAATCTCATGATTGGTTTTGTTGTAGGGTGGCTTATTGTTGAAATCATACTCAGAGTACAGAATGTGAAATTATTCTCATCAGGAAAGATACAAATAGCCGGTTGTCGTTGTATTTCAGTCTGTGCTTAGCTGGGAAACATAATTGCTGCTTGCTTGCTTCCAATATGAACTAATAAACATTTAAAGAAATACAAAGTGTGCCTAAAAAAAAATAGGACTGAGTCTCATAATGTTTACTCATATAAGAAATGCTAATTGTCCGAGAATGGGGCAGCATGGATCTTAGTGTTTATTTAATTTCTCTCACAATGCCTGTCCCCTTCCACATGCTGGTCAACTGACAGTTGTCATGCGACACAGATACTGGTCACTTCCATTGATACAGAAATAAAATATCATAAAATAAAACAATATATCAACTCAAAGATAGCTACAAAATGGTATAACCTGTTAAAATAGGTTTACAAAGAATGTATGGGTCGTACAAAGACTTTTGAGTGGCACAAAGGATTCTGTGATGGTCAGGAAGATGCTGAAGGTGATGAATGCCCAGTACATTCCAGTAAATCAACAACTGAACAAACATTAGTCAACAAAAGGACAAAAGATTGAGTAAAAAAATGATAGCTGAGATGGTGTTTGGACTGCAATCACCAATGACTTCATAATGCTCAGTTTGTAATGAAGATTTAATAATGAGGTTAATAGCAATGACGTGCTGGAATTCACAGTGGCCAGAAATAAGCTTTTATTCAACAATTATTTGGAGTAGCAGCCTAGAATGATATTATATTACATTATTCACAGTTGAATTTATCATATAAATGGCCCAGTGACTACAAAGTATGCAGATCAAGAGTGCTGGCTTTTTACTCTCATTTTCCTGGTCTGCATATTTAGTTGGGTCAGTATCCTAACCAGGGATAACCAAGCAAATAACATTTCAGAAGCAAGCCAGACAGAAATGGCAGCCTATTTATCAGTCCCAATACAGGTTTCCTTTAATACCATTCCACAGCTTTACAGGCTTATAGCAAGAAAAAGTAGCTGACCCTTTTTAGTAACATAGCAGTATCTGTGTTGTGGTTCACTGGATTGTAGTAGTATTGCTCACTACTGTAGTCATGCAAAAAAATGTCATTCTAAGGTGCTGTGCAATGGCAGTGTTCAGTTACAGCCATTTTTCACCATCTGTACAATTTTGAGAATGGAACCCGGTTCTGGTAATACTGAAACTGTCTAGGGTGCAGACGTATCACGATTCCGTATCACGAATACATGCGCAGGTCGAGCTTCCGGTTTGATGAATCAGGCTCCCCATATCAGCACCACCAATGACAAAATTATTGTCAATTAAAAAACTGACACATTGGGGATAATATACTAGAGTAGGTAGGAGTGTTCATGTAGCAAAGTAAAAACAAATAATTTACGTAATTTAGTGAATGTGGTGAAGCTCTGCTGATTTTAGCCATCCAATCATGTGCAAGCAAAATTAAATTGTTTTTTTTACATTTGCTTGCATGTGATTGCATATTCTTTGCAACATGATTTTTCCCCACATTTACTAAGCTTAGTAAAATCTTAAATTTAATGTGATTAATGACTTTGCTAAGAGAACAGCCTAAACTTTTCCAGTAAATTGACTCCACTGACTTTTTGTTGTGAGAAGGAGCAGTAAACCACAGCCATCGTCTCATGCTACATTGCAAGAAGCAGTGGCTGTGAGTACAATAAGCACATCGACTTGTCCCCACATACATTTATCATTTCAAATTAGAAACAGAAACAAGGTTTCACATAAAATTGATTTATCTTATGTATGTATCTAAAAAATAAAACGACTCTTGATTCTCTTTAATAATTCAGCAGATTATTAGATTCGCATACAAACGTGCAGCTTATGTATAATAGATGTGACAAATGAAGTTGTCATTTTCATGTGTATATAAACAGGCAACCTTGTGCGTCAACCCACAGACATTGCTTTTTGATATTTCTCTGTTGACATGTAAAATGGTGAACTCCAATGAAACATGGAAATGTTGATTTTTAATTGACTCGAAGGGCTACTACACACCTGCTTGTAGGTCTCATTTTTATCACAGCATTGATCTTCTGCAGATGGCTGCCATGCTACCATAATCTACAGAGATGCCTTTATGCTTTTCTCCTGAATGGCTATGAATTTGGGTGCCAAATACAGATCTGTGTGTTCCGTGGTTCCGGAATTACTCATTCTAAGTGCATTTCCTAGAACTGACCTACCCGTCTTCTTCTGCCCCTAAAACCCCCACTACTTACCTATCATTCCATATCCCTCCTCCTATTGTGTGCTACTTCTCCCACCTTTTTTTATGATACACTCTTCTGAGCAGGGTCCTCTCCTCCTCCTGTGTCACTGTCTGTATCTGTCTGTCATTTGTAAACTCTATGTACAGTGCTGCATAATATGTTGGCGCTATATAAATTCTGCTTAATAATGAAGTGAGGACCACAGAACCAAATGACAACAAAATCATGCTTGGAAGTCCCTGAAAAAAATGCTGAACCTCGAAACTTTGGATTTTACAAATCTCAGGACAATTATTGTTAACATCAAGTTGTGATTTCTTATTACAGGCTAGCACTGATTTACCAGAACCTTGAAGTGGTATAATAACTAGAGGACTGTAATGGAATGCATTTTTCCCTAAGAAAATCTTAAAGCGGGACTAAACCTGTTGGTGGGCTTCTGCAACATTTGGTAAGTATACTATGAAGAAATGATGCAGTCTCCATGCAGCGATGGCTGAGCTGCACACAAAGCCTAACTCTAAACTACACAATGCATACACCATTCAATTAAAAGCCAAAACAAAAAGCCACCAGGAGCCAAGGACATTGCATGTCTTTTTTATCAAATATTCTACCTGGTGTATTTTATGTTTTTTTCAGTTTCGGCCCTCTTTAAGATTTAGATGACATCCTTATGGCCAATGTTAGGTAAACTTTCAGTGTACTAAATTATATTTCAATAATCTTTTAAAAAGAATTAAAACTCCTAATATAAAAACAAATATAAAGGTTAAATAACTACATGTTTACACATCTGTATGCATAGGTTAATAATTCATGATTAAATTGTTTTCTCATAATGTCAAGCAAGTGAAGCCCAGTATGTTGGTTGAAGGCTGAAGCTAAATTAATTACACAGCTTTTGAATGTATTGTGTTTACACAGATGTGAAAGCCTAAGTTCTCTTCAAATCTCAAATGTGTCAAAGAGCCCTGCATACAAACTTTATTGTGCAAATGGCACAAAGATACTTTGCCACATTTATTTATTTATTTATTTATGGGGAAGTGGGCGGATTGTGTCCATACAGGGAACATGGTCTGCAGCTCTGGCCGGTGCACCCCCCAGGGGGTCCTTCTCCTGACCCCACTAGGGGGTGCAACGGCCAGAGCCACGGAGCACTAGTTGGTGACTGCTGCTCTGTAAGGTCTTAATATTGGAATAACGCAATGATTAGGCCCCTGTAGAAGGTAAACATTTCAGAGAAAGGAATAGGTGATATGTCAAGATTTGTATGTGGAGGAAGGACTGTGTTTCTTTTGGAGTGATGGAGCCAACATCCATAGCTACAGAGTGATGTGGGATTTCAGCTGTTGAAAGACAAAAGAATAAATACACATAAAGTACAGGTAGTCCCCGAGTTATGGATATCAGACATACGGACGACTCCTTGATACGAATGGGGCTTTCCAGCTTAGTCGTGTGCAGGACAGAGGTTTGATGGGGAAGGGTTGCATGACTTGCAGAAAAAACTTTTGAAACTCTTTAATGACCAAGACAAACTCTGCAGTTGTTTCTTTTTGCATATCAAAGCACAGCTTTTTTTTTTTGCTTTCTTTATGAATAACTCACAGTGGTGAGGATTTTATAAATCAGCTGACACCATGCTGCCTAATATTATGTTGAGACAAACATCTGTCCTATTCGCATTTTTTTTAAATAATGTAAAGACTTACAAATTCAACTTAAAAACAAACCTACAGTCCCTATCTCGTTTATAACCTTGGGGCTACCTGTACTTGATCTTAAAGCCTTTGATGAAAGCTACTACATTTTATTATTTAATTATTTATAGTTTTTCTTTTAGCCTTGATAAGAATTACTCCCCATGAATAATATAATAAGAATTGCTTCCCATAAACTTCAATGCAAATCATCTCTAGAGTTAGGATTGCCTACCCCAAAACAGGATTCTTAGGGCCATACCGGAAATTTATCCCCCCAAAGATTTTCCTATTCCTACTCTCTGATTGAAATTTCATACACTGCCTGAACCAGTGTTTCTCAACCAGGGTTCCATGGACTCCTAGGGTTTCTTCAAAGGTTGCTAGGGGTTTACTGAGCAAGGAGTACTTCGGACCTCTCAGGTCAGTTTTACTAACATCAGCAATCAATTTGGCAGTAAAGGTGACATTCTTCCCATTGTTCAGCAGTGTAAGAGGCATTGTTCCCAATGACCATCACACTAATGTACTGTAAGCTGTATATATAGTAATTATAGCAAGCGATCCCTAAAGACATGAAAGTTATTTCAAGGGTTCCCCCATGGTAAAGGGTTTGAGGAAAGCTGGTCTGAACGCTTACTTATGCATTTGTAAATTTTAGCTTAAGCTACAGAGTACTGTAAACAATCATTTATGTTTTCAATATTACTGCTAAAAACAGATAGGCATACCAAGGATCACAAAGTTCCAAATAATGACTTTAAAGTAAATATTAAATACTATCTGCAATATTTTATAATAATTTAAAGGTATTTTTTTTACATTTTTTTAGTCCTGAACATAATATATTAAATACATAAATATACACAATAAATATTTACAAGTATTTCTGTATCTACAGTATTTATGCACAAATAATGAGCCAACAGCTAGTTTAATTTCTTCATTCAATTAAGAATAATCATTAAAGATGGAAATATTTTCTTTTAAAAATCACACAGTGTGAAATCCAGGCAATTTGAATGACATCTGCTCCCCATCACAGTCTATGAATGAGGCAAAACTACCTAGATGGAATTTATAAGCATGAAAATCTTGATTGATTCAGGTAGAACCTCTAAAACTCATCTACTTGATTTATTATAGTTTATAAAAATAAAGGAATACATTACCTCTCTTCATTTAGAAATTTACAGCTGAACAATACCCAAAAAACAAAAAATAAATGAATACCCCCAAAAATTGTAAAAATATTGCATGATGGTATATTTCTAGACCTCTGATCCTCAGTTAATTTTTGCGGATTACTAACATAAGGTATGTAATGTCTTTACGTTATGTTAAATATTTTATTTTCAAACAATTTGATTGCAGGTTACACTTGTTAGAACAGGGAGACATAAAAGGAATTTGCCACCTTCATGGTGGTATTAGTGCCCTTGTAGAATGCTTAAATTTGCTCAACATAAGTGTGACCTGAAGTGTGAAAGAATCATCAAATCAGTATCCAGTCTTCAAAAAGTAAGTCAGCCCTGGAGAGAGAGAGTAAAAGGAGCATAGAGGAGGGCCAGCATGACTGGGCAAGCTGGGGGGTAGGTTAGCAAAGGGTTTATTTAGTCTCTAAAGTTAGAAAAGAGGTGACATAAGAAGGGGGGACGAAGATGAAGGAGAGGCAAGTAGATGAAAGGTCAGGAAGCTGGAGGTCATTAGCTTAGGAAAGGGCAAGAAGAAAAGTTTTTTCTCTCCCACCCGCCTCTTTGTATTTATGTTTTTGGGGTCGGTTTTAGTTTTTGTTTTGTTTGGGTTGACGAGTTAGGTGGTTGAGGTCCTCGAGGTTACTTGGATTTTGGGTAAATGTGGTCGTCGATGTGGAGTCCCATTGGTTTGTTAAGCTGTTTAATTTTGGTGGTGGTCTGTGGGATTTATGTAGTTCCCGAGCTGGGGAGGTTTTGCGGCTGGGAGCTATTACATATAACTTTGTCATGGTGAAGCAGGCCACCAGTGTATTTGGGTGCCTTTAAGGATCAGCAACCTTTGAGGCTGATTATAAAAGGTTATTTTTGTTATTCAAAAGTTATTGAATGTTTTATAAAGTAGAAATGTTAATTAATGGCTTGGGTTATTTATGTTATTTATTTGTTATTCATTTTAAGTTATGGTCTATATTAAGATTTGTATTGGTTAAATTTTCCTTGAATATTTTATTGTTATAATAAAAAGCCTATAAACCATTTAACCGAAACATTATTGTGTGGATATTTAATTGAGGTTTAAAAAGGGTTGGTGTTGTTGTGGGGTCCTTGGTTGTGGAGTTTATTAGCCTGCTAGATCAGATTTGCTCATAGATCAGCATACCATTTATACTAAATTTGCATTGAACTCCAGACTAAAATAATTTTATACAGACAAAAAATTGTCTTTTGGCCACTAATAGAGGCTGTGTTGGTGCAGCAGTCTTTATATTTTTTACTTGAGCAGTGCATTTTGTTAGTAAATGATTGAGCAAACCCTCTCTACACCTTGCTGCTCACCTGTTCTCAGGACTTTTATTTATTGGAATGATGTCTCCAGTACTATGACTAGAAGTAAATAACACAAACTTGGCAAATTCATATGCTGGAAGTTGCAGGGTGTCATCATCTGGACTTTGAGAGACATTTAGGATAAAGAAGTAGGAAACATTTGCCAGAAATCAAGGAAGAAAATAAAGTCAAGGAAACAGAAGGAATGGAGCCATTTGTTGTACTGCATTGAGGGGTAAATATGTTGACTTTTTAAATGGAAATCACAACAATTGGCTTAATCCTTATATTATTTCTTCCTAATATTATTATAATATTATGGCTTCATTTCTTAGTAGAACCGAGAATCTGAAACATATCTTGTGTAATAAAAAGTACAAGCAATGAAAAGTTACGCAGTACTTGCAGTCAGTACCTTCTTTATTTCCTTTGGAACTCCAACATTAATACCTTGGGTTTATGTCTGGTTAACCCCCATTTCAAAGCAGCCTGGATTTTGATTTTAAGAAAACGCTATAAAAGCACTGCATATACATACAACCAACTCGCCCTGCTTTTTTATTTTACCATGGCTGCATTTCATTTTTCTGTTTGGAAAAGTTCACTTTAAATAATTGCCAATCACAACTTTTTGCATACCTTCACACAATGCAGTGTTGTCCTAGAAAAAAATCATTGCTCAGGAAGGACTGAATACAACACTAGTTCTAATGTCCTACAGATCATTACACAAAAACAGTAACAAACATTAGTTTATGTCTCTTTTATGCTAAATTTGCTACAGAACGATTTTACATTTCTTTACAGAAGCCATCAGCTAGATTCCTAACATAGCTGAGATTGCAAATAAAAGGAAAAATAGGTGATGATTTTATATAGTGAATAGCAACTAAAATGAATCAGTGCCATGTTAAAGTTTATTTATGGTAAAGGTAGAACATATATTCTTAAACCCTAATTTTGATTTAAAATAAAGGTATAATTTATCTGCTTTATGCAAAGGGGTCAGCAGTCTCTTGCCAGATGGTTCTCTACAAAGCTACTTTCTTCTCTAAATTTTAGATGTGTGGGTAAACTGTATTCAGCAAAAAGCAGCTTTAGTCTTGTATGGTCAAAAACATTTGAAACGTCCCAAATTTAGAAAAAGACAAGATGCAATAACAAGTAAAAAATGAAACACAAAAGAAAATGAAACCCCAAAATACTACCCGAAACCCCAACTCCATTGCAGGAAATTTTACCTAGAATAAAGAGATTCTATTAACATAATAGTTACCTCAAATCAACCACTAAATAATATGATAGACAAAAAGAGCCCAATAAAACACCAAACAGACATATGGGGTTGATTGCCTAAACTTACTGTGACACTATGGATGCTCTGTCTCTCCTACTTCTTTTTTTATAGTGAGGGGACTGGCTCAACCAAATGGTCTTTCTAAGCCTGATAGATGTAGTTTAAATACTAAGTGCTATTTTTTATATATTTTATATATATTATTATATATTAAAGTCAAACATGCAGGATTCGCTTAAACTCATGGTAGGGACAAACCTGAACACCGATTCTTATTGCTTTCTGATATTGTATCCACCAATAGAAACATTTCCACATCAAGTACAAGAGACAAACCACTGTCACAAGTGCTTAGACAATGAAGTCCTCTCCTACACTCCGCTTTTTGCTGTTGAGGTTACTGAAAGCTCCAAATGTAATTAAAAAAGTAGCTCAATTTTTTAAAGATATAGAGGTCTAAATAAGAATTAATTTATCAATTAGAAACAAATTAAGTGCTGTGTAATTTAATAGATTCACACAAATCATTCAAATAAGCTTGATATAATCCTATTAATCCACTCTTTCAAACAAACCAAGAGCGCTGATCTAAGAATACATTAAATCTGTCTAGATTTTGCTTTTTGATCATTCTCAGCTGAATAAATTATCCCAAACTATTATAAATATTAATTCTTTTTAATGAAGATAAAATGCTCAATTAAGGCGGATTACACAACTAATTAAATTTACTTCATACAACTATATTTTTATTGAATGTGAGAGCTGCTTACTAATACAGAAATTATTTCATGTTTTGGGCAGATAAATGGTTATTAAACATGAAAAAAAGTTGTTGTAAATTTTTTTATTTTTTTTTACCTTTATTTGCTAGGAAAAACAAAATACCTGCATGAACATATGTTGCAGATCTCAGTAGTCAGCTATAACAATTTATAAAATCTCCATTTCAACATCCAGGAAGCACCACATCCCTCAATTAAACATTGATAGAAAGTGTAGTAAGTATAGTAAATACTGGGACTTTTAGGTACTCTCACAATGTTTTAGTATCATTAGGATATCATAGCAATACAGAGAATCAACAATTGTGTATACAAATAAAAAAAATATTCACAGCTTATTTGTTTCCAATATTTAAAATCGAAAAATATATCAATACCAATATGCATCCAAATTTCACATATTGATATTTAGCTAACCCATAATTTTAGATACTATTAATATTATTAAATGGGTTTATATGGCGCCAACATATTATACAGCGCTGTACATTTAAAAGGGTTGCAGATAACAAACAGATACAGACAGTAACAAAGGAGGAGCCAAAGACCCTGCCCAGAAAAGCTCACAATCTTACAGGAGGTGGAAGTAGCACACAATAGGAGGGGGATATGGAATGGTGGATAAGTAGTGAGGGTAAAGGAAGACAGAAAGTGATGAGTAGGCAATTTGAAAAGATGGGTTTTTTTAAATGAGTGGAAAGTATGAGCAAGCTGAATAGTAGTTAGAAGACCATTCCAGAGAGTTGGGGCCGCTCTAGAGAAGTCTTGCAGTCGTGCGTGTGATGAGGTTATGAGTGAAGAAGTCATTAGCAGGTCATTGGAAGAGCAAAGAGAGCTGCTCGGGGAATATTTTTCTACCAGATCAGAATGCAAAACCTAAAATGTCCAGAGATGGCAAAATAGGAAAACTTTTAATTGTTGAGACTAGATTTTGGCACTACCCCATAAGTGCCTTTATGTTACACACAGTCATGGTTAGAACCTGGTTCCTAGTGATCCAAGTCCATTACTATGCTCCTCGAAAACAACAGTTCATTGATATCAGTAAGTCAGTTTTTACTAATCAGATGATCTGCTGGAGGAGGCTGATTCAGCTCTGTCCATTTCCAGGATGGCTGTCTGTTCCTAATTAATCCCATAGAATCCGTGTGTTTGCCTGGTTAATGAGTCTTATCTGTACTTCTGCATTAATTGTGAACATCTGGCTGCTTCTAAAGATATCAATAGCCCTATATTTAGAAAGCTTCCAAACCTGATCCTTGGTTCTAATAGCTGTACCCTGTAGAACAGGACACACAGCAAAATCATGTAGCGGAGGATGTTATACCTACATTGTGAAAAATAATCTTGTTATAAATAAAGAATAATATAGATGAATTTAGGAATTTTTAATGAACTCCAAAAAATAATAATTGGAGACAGAGAATAATGAAAGCTGGAGTGCGTGCCTGAACTTTATACCTTTGTTTAGGTTTAAATACAACATTTTTTAAATCCAAGAACTGTTTTTTTAATGTATTAGTATTAATGTATACCCAAGGAACGAATACTTCCAGAGGAGCAGGGAGTTGTGTGACACAATAATATTCATAAAATATCTAAAAAGTATATGTATGTAAGTTTTTGTAAGTAATAAATTCAGATATTCATCCTAATATGACAGCAACATGATGCATGTGACATCACAAAACAAATGCAACAAAATGCACCAAAACAAAATCAACTTATGATCAACTGACCACAAAGATGGGGTCAGCAGCCTAGTGATACTAGTATTCAGGTGATATTTGGAAAACCCAACGCGTTTTGCAGGATGAGCCTGGAACTTAGGTCCAATAGCACTAACAGTTTTTTTTTGTAAAGAGACACATCTTTGTAGGGGTTTCAATCCTAAAGCTGAAATATTTAAACTATATACTGTCGTTAGTTGAAAACTTTTTTTAATGGCCACTGTGTATTAGTTAATGTGCACGTTTTAGAGTGTGCCTCCAACATGCAAAACTACCTTTTATTACTTATTACAAAATAAAATTTTGGGATATTTTATGTTATTGTTATTATATGTTATTATGTATATTGTTGTGTCACGCAACTCCCTGCTGTTCTGGAAGTCTTCTATCCTTATATCGATGTAAACCCTTTTTTTTCGATTTTGTATATTTTAAGATGACAACTGCTATCTTGGAGAATTTTGGGGTTTTCTACTTATTTCTTCTAAATACAATACATTTTTTAATCCCTTGTACAGCAAAACTCAGGCTGGGGGTGAATCAGCTGTGTTGTATAGCTATGTAACAACAAAAAACAAAACAAACAACAAACAAACAAAAAATAAATCACGTAGGAGAGAGGAGGGGATTTATCAGACAGCTGCTACTCATTTACCTTCCAATCACAAGACACCCTATTTTTCTAATTTGTAAAAGAGGAAAGTTGCAGATGGAAAATCGTAGATCCCTCTTGGATTCTGGTCCAATTGGTCCCGCATCATCCCATGGCAGACTGGACAGGGGGCGCTTCCCAAATTCTGGTTCCTTTTGGTTTTATAAGTCTTTGCTATGCTATAGAATAGAAATAACTGAAGGTGACCCAGCAGTGAGATATAGATTTGTTTTTTTTTTTTTCTATGACATATTTTCCATGTTGCTGTTAATCAATACTCCATCATTTTATAGATCTTAGACGCAGTGAGTTATTACTTTATTTGTTATTAGCAAGATAGCCATAACAATAATATACATAGAACGTTATGGCTCAATTCACACTTTGTTCTTTATGACAGAAAGGCAATTGTGAACGATTTGATTTCTGGAGAGACATTCAATTTATAGGTAGAGGAATCATTAACCTGGAATTGTTCGGGCCTTATCATCTCACAGCCAAGGTTGTAATTCAAACAAGTTGTTGAAAAAAAGCAATGATCTGCCATAGAGAGAGATAAAAATATGATAGTGCTTGATAGTCGTTCTAGAGTAATGAGAACTTTTTTTTCTTACCTTGGAAGATTGATGTGTGCGAATGATTTAGGAAAGTGACACATCTAAATAAAGGCCATACATGTTACAGTAGCTTAAGCAAGTCATTAAGATAAATGAGAGGTACAACATTGGTTTACGATGTTTACTAAATTCACGGAGATGCGTCAAAGGGAAGTATATTAGGAGAGCATCATAAAAAGTAAATTGCTGAGATAAAATGTCAACAAAATGCTTAATAATTGCATAGATATTTCTATGCAATATTAACCCAAGACTGGGCCTTGCTTCTCAAAAACTTGTTACACATTTTTGTTGATGTAGACCCATTCTGTTTTATTCATTCTATTACATTTCATTCAAGAAAATTAAAGCATGCATTATTATTATTTTTTTTTTATTCAACTTAACTTTTATCAGAACAGTCAGTAAGCACAAAAGTAAGTTCGGAAAAAATACCAACCGATGGTGTAAAATAAAAATGACATAATGCAAGGTACCCATGGCAGACAGAATCACATACGTAAGTGTGGATTTTGTGTTCTCTAAATAATTGTGTGCGGGATATATAACAAAAAGGTACCAGCCCCACGCATCCATGTTCTATAATTTTTCTCAGCATTCTATTCATATTTCATTTTGCCTGATTGGAAGTTCTGATCAAAGATCTCACTTCCATGTTATTTTACTAAAAGAGAAAATACTCTTCACTTGGACATGTTGGAAAACAAGATGGACCTGTGCCTGCTTTGAATACTAATTTATGGTAAAAAAAAGGGGGTAATTTATTTATTTTCTAATCTATTAATATTTATTATG
>NC_092858.1:156729205-156770654 GCF_032062135.1 Pyxicephalus adspersus | reverse complement strand
CAATTTTATAGTTGTGAAGGAAGAAAACAGCTAGAATAAGCTGACCACTGACATACATGAAACCTTGGCTCAAAATATTGATTGACTAAAACAAAATTCACTATGATTAAATATAAAATACCATTAAGCACAGCCTGATAAGTGAGCCCCTAAACCCGTAACTTAGTAGGGGTTGGTGTACGAGCCTTGACGCTGTCATCATTCAAACATTTCGGGAAAAATCTATGAGAACCTTACATTTTTGAGGTGCAAACAACCAACATCTGCACTGCAGGAATCCAGAATACAAGTTCGAACAAATGTTCTACTTGTTTCTGTTTAGACAGTGGAGAGTCTCCGGAGCGGCCCAAGTTGAAAACACCTATCATTCACTGAATTTATATGTGTATATCATGGAAAGTTAGTATTGCCTAGGGGCCTGGTTATTTCTTTCTATATAGATCAGACCTCTTCCTTTTTATTCAGTTTTCAGAGTTTATAGAATGTAAGAAAACTTTTTGAAAAAAATTTTTTTTACAGCAATTCAGTTTAAAGCAAAAACTTTATAACTGAGAAATGGGTTAAATTTACACACAGGTTACACGTAAAGTAAATCTGTATTCTTAAGCCACACAATCTGTATAATTTGTACTTCGCATTGTTTTTGGATAACTTTAATTCTGAGGTCTTCTGAATGATCACATGATGCCCTTTCTTTTTTTTCATGGTGGCGCTGGGTAAGGTCCGTAATACTCTTCAGAGAGCTATGGGCTATTGATTTGATGGTAGAATTGTAGAACTGGGCTTGCAGAAAGACGTTATCATTATTCAGCCCGAAAGAGGAATGATAATGGAGCTTCTGCAAGCTGCAGCCCCCAAAAACAGGTTGAGTATTGCAGTAAAAGGCGTGATAAAGTTTCAAACTGGGATTCTGCTTTAGGGTAAAATTTAATATAGAACTCTATATAGGAGTCATTTAATTATGTCATTGCATATTGTAACTCAAAAAATCTTAATAAAAGAGTTCCAAGCAAACTCTAAAAAAATCTAAATATAAGTAGAAACAAATAAAATAGAAAACTTATCTGTACTGGTTAGCGGGACATATAGAATAAAGCCTTCCACAGTGTATCCTTTCATAGAGATCCTGCTCTTCTCACTTTGGCATGCAGGATTTTTAACGTTTTTTTTTCTACCGTGCCCTATAACAATCTTTTCAGTACTTACCCATTTCAGTTGCAACCCTCATCAGACCAGCAAATTATCTGATCTGGAACACTCTTTTACAAACCTTCTTCAATGCAGTAAATGCCCCAATTTATACACAGTTTATTTACCATTTTTGGCTCTTGTATTTGCCCTTTATCCCCTTAGATTGTAAGCTTAAAAGATCAGAACTTTCTCCCCTAGCGTCCATTACTGCTATGCATGCATACAGTTCTACTCCACCCCAATGTAAGATATAATATGATACCAGTGAGCTATTCACTTGTGTATTTCCCTCAGTTATATGTATAACTATTGTGTATATATACATCCTTTTTCCATGATTTGTATGCAATTAGGCCGTATCTTTATACGATTATTGTTGTTTATGTCTTTACTATGTCTACAGTGTAAAACATGGGCTCCACTTCTCTCCCACAAACCAATAATACATAAAACATGACTTTTCTGCACACCAATCCAATGCAATAAAGGTTTATTCACTAAACTCTCTAGTGGGACAATCTCCAATCAGGGGGTGTAGTTAAAAATATTTAATGCTTTCGGTGAGCAGCATCCTTTTTTCTAATATTGTCTACTGTACAGTGCCATGAAGGATCATAGCATGATATAAATCATTATTAATAATTCATTATACATCTTCCACTGGCCATAATCTTAGACTGGAATATGACTGTATTAAACAGAGGTGTCCTAATGCTACAGCTACATGCGTGCAACTGGGATTTAAAGATTAGATTATTTCTTTTCAATCTTTAATATTATGCTGGAGCAGTAGATATTTGAACTGTATTGTACTCTTTGGAATGGCTCTTCATACTAATAATATTTTTAATGCAATTATCAACTGCACTCCTTATTCCTAGCAGAGTATTTATTCATTGTACAATGTATATGAGACCTAAATGAGCCTTATGAGGACAGATTGCGAAAATTATGTCTATGGTATACATGAAAATAATATTTACAATTAGGTGATATAACTGCTATTGTATATATATATATATATATATATATATATATATATACAGTATACTATATATATACACTAAATATTATATATACAGTATGTTTCTTTTTTCTCTTTTTTGACTATTGCTTCTTTTAGGTGTTCATGATATGAACTTCCTAAAGTTTTTATACTAGGCAGGTTTTATTATATATTCTGTACTTTAGCAGAATTCAGTGAAAAGAAACTTCTCTGAGGTGCATAACATGAATTCTGGGACTTGTTAAGTCAGCTAAACAGAACCAAAGACAGAGGTCATTGTCCATCCTGGACTAATGATCTGTAGAGGAGTAATTCAAGGAATAAGTAAGTGTATCTGGCAGATTTAGAAAGTATTAACTGGAAGTAAAAGTAGGAATCCTTATACCATATCATTTAATGCATGGTTGTGCCTCTGGTGTGAAGACACTAATGGATTTATTGGACACGCCATTTCACCTTTAAAGCCTTTGTCCTGTATTTTGGAGACTGCGTACATCCATCATGGGGCTATGTGTGACACTGAAGAACTTTTGATGGAAAAACTTAAAAAACGACTTAGAAGAGTTAAACGAAAACACTTATTTCCAGATGTATTGATTTTAGCTGCAAAAGTCTGATATCAACTGGTCAGCCATTACAAGTGTAACTATTTCATGATCTTAATCAATTTAATTCAACAAAAGAGTTTAGGTTGGCACAGCAATAGGAGCACGCTTGAAGTAGCTTAGCTAAACTTTGATCTTGCCTCAGGCCACTTCTGTATTTATCTGAATAGAATGAAACTGAGTGCAACGCATTATGCACAAAATCACTTTAATTAAGGAAGTGTTAATGTATGTTTAGACTGTGATAGCTAACAGCTATAGTTTGCAGATGTGAAGAAGACTGCATGTGTCTCTGTTCATATGTTGATTGTCATATACAATTTTAGTATGAAAAAAATAAAAAAAAGGAAAATCTCGACTGCTCTATCGATGCTCCATGGAAACATTGGAATTAGACAGGTTGCTAGTTTGCAATACAGGCGCTAAACTCTGTAGGCACCCAGCACCCTTATAGTTATGATGCCAAGCTGACATTTAGGACTGTGATCAGGAGTTTTTCAAGAATAAGTAATTTAAGTTTTTGGAGAATTAGGGGACAATCAGTATATATGCCTGTAATAAAATAAAGGCTTAATACCTATTTTATGGACAGTGCAGATTTTAGTTCTGTTTTATCTAGTTAACAGAACTAGCAATGAAAGAGCTTCAGTATGCTGGGAAATGATTATAATTCATCACTGTGCACCATAACGCTAGTGCATAGAACAGAGATATTGAATGCCCCTCCACTGTGTGCTGAATTAAAAAAAGTGGAGGAGGGGGTGGATACAAGACCAATCACTGTGCACATGGAGAGCAGTGGTGGTTGATCTTTATTGCAAGAAGTTTGTGCACAGATCTTGAAGGAACATACAAATCACACTAGCCCATGTTTTTTATATGACATATATGTTTTCTATGTGACATAAATGTTTTAGTTTCTTGAGCTTCAGAGCGCTTGTGTACAACTTTTCTAGTTGGCTAGGTAATGGCAAAGAGTGCCCAATCTATCCGTCAGCCTATAAGTACCTTACCAAGAACACTTCAGTGCAGAAACCCATGATACTTGGCTGCTAATTTGCATAAAATAATAATGAATAGGATATTTTGGCTCTTTGTAATCAACATTTTTTTCTTACATCCTATTTTCTTTATAATATCAATTATGTATTGTTATAATGCCAATTACACCAAATATTTTTCTACCTTCGCTTTCTATTTCCCATTGCATTACTGTCCATTTCTCTTCAGACTGAAATACTTTGTTACCTGTAATGGATTTCCAGTGAAGGAAGTCTTTGTTAACACTATAATTAAGTGGTTCTTGTACAGATCGATCATTATTTCACACAATAGACTCCAGCACACACCACTACAAGAGAACACTAACAGTCTTAGATATCCAGGACACAGAAAGCAATAACAATAGGCAATGATTGGTGCACAATTACTTGTTTAATTAAAATGTTCCTATTGGTTTCTTGTTTAAAATTTTGCCTTTAAAACAATTCAAGGGCACAGTGATGTGTGCAGAGTGTGTGCCTGGGCTTTGTATATATTGCCTCAGCACTGCAGGCTGTAAAGATGAGCCAAGATCCTGTCAGTCTATGTTGAATTAACAGAAAAAAAAGCTGCGGTGTTAGTGCTGACGGAGAGATTTCACTTCTATTCGGCAAGGTGACTGTTACATAAATTGATTGAAGATTTCACAGCAAAACAAAGGTTAATATTTTCAATAGTAACTAAATACAAGGGTTGACAATATGTATAGCAGTCTTTTTTTTAGCCATCTTCTACATGGTGATTGCCATTTAAAATAAGGGAATGAAGGATTACTTTCATTAACTTATATCACTGGTTTCCTTTCTTACATGAAAGTGCTTTGTTACAAAAAAACATACACCCAGGGATTACAAAGAAAGAAAAAAAATCTCCATCAGAATACTCTGTTTTAGGAAAATCAAAATTCAATTCTAACTCTGCATGCTTTTTTTGGTACTGAAACCTAAAGTTACTTGGCAAATTCACTAAGCAAGAGGAGATGTATTTGCCAAGTCAAATGAGCAAACAGTAGAAAATTCACTCTGTTGGTGTCTACTCTGTGTCTCTTTGTGCCATTCATTTTGTAGGGTAAAAAAATATTAGATCTGAAATCTTTCTTCATATTTTTATGTCTATATTCAACTGTTCAATACAATTGTTGGGTAGAATATATATTAAAAAATATATAATAATTGTTTCCTGTGTCTTGTGGTATCCAGCATCAGACATAATTTACAGCAGTGGTCCCCAAACTTTGGCAGCTTGCGGACCACTGAATCACAGGGTCCTGTGTCCCTCAAAGGGGAAGAAACGTCCCCAAGTGATGTCATATTGCCAGGATCTGCCCACTCTCCCATCTCAGGTCTGAGCCTGTGATGGGAGAGTGGGCAGGTAGTGTCCAGAAACACAACCCGTACACCACCCTAAGCCTGCGATCTGTATGGGAGACATGGTCCGCCGCTCTGGCCTGTCCGCCCCCCCAGCCGGGTTCTTCTCCCCACCCCTCTGAGGGGTGCACTGGCCAGAGCTGCAGACCACTGCTGGTCTCCTTGCTCTCGTGGGCCACCCCGGGCCACTGGGGATTTAGGGGCCTCCGAATACAGGTTATCAGCGCACATATAACTATGATAATATGATCTAAAAGAATACATGATTCGGCAGACCGGGCCGCCTTCTTCCATTTTTCTATAGTCCAATTCTGATTCTCATATACACATTTTAGGCACTGGACCATAGCTGAAATCAGCATTGTATGCAAGTTACAAAGAACCTGTGCGGCCAGCAATTTATTTTCAGCAATTTGTGCTATGTAGCCTTTCTGGGAGATTGGACTCTGGGCCCCTTATAACTCTGTTTGTGGTTCACAGGTTGTCATCCTTGGAATACGTTTAGTAGGTACTGACCACTGCATATCAGAACCTGCTTATTTGCCTAATTTGTTTTTACACATCACCTTAATAAACTCACTGTTCTGCTGCCCAATAGATCCTATCCATTTAAAGGTGCCATTGTAACAAGGCAATCAATGTTATTTATTTCACCTCTCAGTAGCTTTATTTCTAAGCAGTGTACATATTTCCTAACTTTTAAGACACCGCTTAGATGTAGATTTACTGTAAGCATCTTGGTTCCGAATGCTTTTATTGTAGACACATGTGGAGTTGCAGCACTCAAGTCAATTCATAGCACAAAATATCCAAACAAATTTTCAACTCAAAAGGCAATAATTTTTGGCCTCCTGTTGCTCTATCTTTAGCCACAAATAAACACTGATGCAAAGTATGACGTATATTGTCATGACAACTAAACTACAGGACACTTTAAAAGTTCAACTGAGTGGGAATCACATACTTGGAAACAGAATATAACACAATGAATTTCAAAAGCAAACAATCAAAACAAATAATGAATGAAAAATGAATGAATGAAAAAATCATAATTTTACACTTTCCTTATAAGTATGACTAATAAACATAATATACACCAATAAAATAATGAAAATTACTACACTAAAAAAATAAATTGTTCTAAACATACAATGCCATAATATTTGCCTACCTGTAGTAACATGTTAAAGAGATTGTGAAATTAATACATTGCTACTAACCTTTTTGGTTATTTTAATTTAATTTCTGTTACAAAAGATGATGTCACAAATTTTGATTTGTTTGCTGTCACATAAATGCACTTTCACCATACTAACCCCTTGCTATTTCTCTGAACCTCCCTTGGTCAGTCTTACTCTCTTACACAGTATATATTATTGCACTATTAAAAAGAGGTAAAATGCTAACTTCTTTCAATACCCTACATTGTATACCAATGTCTTTTCACCACTCCCCAACCACTAAATGTGTTCCAAAATTAAGGTATCATAGAATACATGTTCATAATAGGTTTTGGTTTCTCTCAATGGCTCATACTATCTAGAGTGATGTAAGAATCAGCGCAAGAACCACGGTGAAATTGGTGGAGCAGTGACTTGACACATGTAGTTGTTATTGAAGTAATACATGCATTGCAGTTTCAGTAAAATGATTAAAGTTGACACATTCCCTGCTTTTCCTGATTTAGGTTATTTTTTTATGAAACTCGAACATATAGGAAAAATTATCAGTAGTATAGTCTGTTAGACAAGGTCAGGCTTATCGCAATAAGGTTGTAATAGCTGGTGCAACACAATCCTATTTAATTTCTTTCATAGTAAACAAACAGAATTTATTTATGTTTGTGTTTGTACATTTTTATATGAATGACTGTACAGTTAAAGAAAAGTATATTGCTTTTGGGTGATTTCATTTCATATTACAGGTTTGTGAGCTGATGCTCTATATATGATTTAATACAAGGTACAGTATCTTAGAACAATTGGACTATTGGGACCCATCACTATTTTTATGTAGTATGTATTTTGAAATGCTATTGTGTCTACTATAGCATTGATTCTATTTTAATTAACAGTAGAACACATTGATAAAACTACCCATTACATGTTATTTTCTTATCAGCTGTTTTTTAACCTCTATTTATATTTTGAAAGCTGTTTTGGAGTGGGTTTGCACACATCCCAACATTAAATTGCATATGGCTGATTTGCTCTGAATATTGGGGATGGCATATAGGGATATGGTGAAAAGAGTCTGAGCCTACCCACAGTGTACAATGCACCAATTGTACACTGGAAGATCACATGGAAGATCATGTTACCCAACGTTAAGTTACAGATGTTATGCCACGTTCTGGGATGAGCATTTCACCATTAAACACGGGATACTGCTCAGACCAAAGAAATTTAACATTTTGGTGAATCCAAGGGAGTTGGGTAAGAAACTGTACCAAAAATACTCAATATTGTGTTATCTCTTAAAAACACAAAATAACACATTTCGCAGTACCTTCTTCTGGTGTTGTATAGGTGGTATTCATTTTTAGTGCATCAATAAAAATAACAATTTACATTTTTGAAAGCCTTTATATTATATACCAAGTGCCAGCCATGACAGAATAGATAAACTACATTTTACAGCTTGATTACAAGATTTTGCTGACATATTGTTCAAATACTTCTCACACAGGAATGTTTCACTGCATACTTTAGTTGCCATGTTTTTCCTCCTATAGCACAACTGTTACCTCTGCAATATATCAACATAAAACAGGACAATAGTAACCTTTTCTCTGTCTACCAGTAAAATATAGCATCATTAAACTTAGCCTATGGCTGTATAGAAGAGATCCAACCTCAGTTGTAATTAAATTCATGTCTGAACATGTTGTTACCAAATATATTGTTGGTAGTGCATATAATAATCACTTTAGAGATCTTGCATTCATACTGATCTAGAACAATGCCTACAGCTAACAAGTTGCCTAACTAAACAAATTAGTGTTACATTTCACCTTGGAAATGTATTAAAAATACAAAATTTAAAATAACAGTTTTTAAAAGTTAGATTAAGAGTTGTTCATAAGGTGCTTTTGGGTAGCTGCAGAGGTGTAGAGGACTTGAGCCCACTTAGAGAGAACAGTCTTACCCCCAACAACCTAAAATCCCTATAGTTCCCCTGGAAGCACTGAAAATCAGAGCTGTCAATATGTTTATGGAAGTTTCCAGCTTGTGCTTCATTGTTTAACTTACACAATGAGCAATCGGCAACAGAAATTTATATTCATGGTCCTCTGCCGCTAGCACTAGCGTATGAACAAAAACAAACTTACAACCACAAAAAATTAAATCTAGCCTCACTTCTTCCATCCACCTATCTTCAACTGGAATAAATATGGTTAAAACAGGTCTTGGTCTGCTAATTTGATAATCAACCATATTACTAAGCCTTGGTACATACATGCAATAATTGTTGTTGGAAAGGATCTTTCACGATCCTTTCCAAGGACAAACTACTGCACAATGCATGAATGAGTGCTGAATGAACAGCACCGTTCTGCTCTATGAAGAGAGGAGGGGGGTGAACAATGGAGCAGCACCCCACTGCGCTCTCTTCCTTTCACTTATATTATGATCGTTCGTCATCCATTATTTATTATTATTACCCAGTATTTATAGCACTGACATATTACACAGCGCTGTACAAAGTCTATAGTCATGTCACTAGCTGTCCATTGTTCGCAAATCTGCCAGGTCTTTCAGACAATGGATGTCAAGCAATGTACACATGCAAGATTCTCGTCCGATATCGGCCCTGAGCTGATAATCGTACGAGAACCATTGCACGTGTGTACCCAGCCTAGCACCTGGAGACCCCAGGAGCTGATGTACAAACAGAGGAGATAGCGATCAAGGTAGTCTTTATGCTGTTCTAAGCTGGATGTTTGGTAATACACTTATCACAAGACAAGTCTTTAGACACAGTGCTAGATAAGATACCAATTATTTGGCAATGGAACTCTCATTTATCTACCTTGAGGAGGGAGGAATATCCTTGCCAAATAGTTCTTGTAAGGTAATACAGATGGTCTAACAGCAGTCTGTTCTTCCCTCTACTTGGCATACTGTAATCGTAGCGTACTTTTCAAAAAGCAAATTGTAATAAACACAAACAGTAATTTTTAAGAAAACAAAAAATATTTTGTTGGATGCGTCTCATATTTTGAATGTGGCTAATTATAATTGCTATTATCTTCACTGGCAAGAACTCCCCTTTGCAATACTCCTTAAATATAGGTTTTTCTTTTGTAATAAAGCCAGACTCATTCAAGACAAAAATCTGCAAAAAAAAAAAAATGGCAGTTGGAAGGGTTAAATTTTGAAGTGAGGCCCTACTAAGAGTGGCACACAAATGATGATTTTTAGGGTATAGGGTAATATTAATTCCTTTTATTTTTAAAAGTTTAAGATAGCTGTCTGGATGACTCTAAGAAAAATGCTGGCAGCTTTATTAGGTGTCACATAGTGAGTATTGGGCAATCATCCTCTTCAAGACCTACAGACAGCAGCACTTAACACAAAGGAACATGCAATCTGTATCTGTGCAGATGTAGAGGAATGCTAGCAGTCAGAGGGAACTAGTGAGCGGGGGCACCTGCTCCAAAAGACCCATAATGAAATGAGATGTGTGGACACACTATATAGATGACCCCAGAATAACTACAAAGTGGACCCAGCATTATATTTATTTTTATGTTAGCCGAAAAGGTTCCATGTGAAGAAATGTGTAACACTTACAGCCATTTATTTACTCAGAAATTGATCTCATCCTGGAGAGATGGAGACCTTTTTTTAAGCACACTCAAGGGTAAATATTTCCCTCTTGTATTGAGATGATGAAGTGCTGGTCCATGTGCAACCCCAATGTTGGGCTTAGCCTCTCACTCCATTACAACTACAAAAAACTGGTATTGCTTTAAATGGCATTTTTAAAATGATTCTGCTACTATATATGATGACAAGTCAGAAATGTAATAATGTAGAACTAAAATGTTACTGAAAGTTTTTTAAATTATATGTTTCCATGATTGACCCCAGGTATTAAAAGCTATCTTCTAGATTCTTAATATATTTAACTAGCACATATCATGACTTCCTTGGAAAATAAACAGTTTTACGGAAGAGGGCGGCATGATGAAGCATGTGTTCTGAGCCAACTCTAAGCACCTCTTAGATGAATTACTGAAACAGTTATTAGTTAGAAGTCCATACATTGATCTCCTGCTTAATGATTAAGTCACTAGACCATCATTGAACATGAAAAACTGTGACTGCAGTGATAGAACAGTTCATGGGTGTTTGAATATAACTCTGCTATTTGTCTCCATAAAACGTCTTCATTATCTGAAATTACATATTACATATTGTAGACTTGCAATCATACACTGCAAGTGGATGTCTATGCAAGGTTTATTGTACACTGGAGAGACACAGGTACTGTATGTAGAGACTAGCATCCATACATGATAAATGCATACTTCATACTAATTTGTAAAAAGAGAAGAAAAAAAAAATATTTTATAACAATTAATATATAGATATATACAAGTGGTCTCGACATAAGCACGACTCCTAGATACAAACAGGAGCAGGATGGAGGCTTGATATGGGGAAGGGGGCAGTTCGCATCACTTACAGAAGAAATCTTTTGCTAAACACAGCTGAGACTGAGCTATTTTGCAGCCTCTTGTAACTCTTTAATGACCAAGATGAACTCTGCACCTTTTTCTTTTTTCATATTAAAGCACAGCTTGCTCCAGATGTTAACGAATGTCTAGGCTCCATATTTTTTTTTTCTGTTTTGCTTGTGATTAACTCACAGTGAGGATTTTATATAGTAACTGACGCCACACTGCCTATTAATATGTTGAGAAAAACTTCTGTCCTAATTGTATTTATTAAAATAATGTACCTGTTCCAACTTACATACAAATTCAGCTTAAGGACAAACCTACAGTCCCTATCGTATGTAACCCGGGGACTACCTATACATATATATGTAAAGGTGTATTGGTGGTCCCCGAGTTAGGGACATCTGACATACGGGTGCTTCCTAGATACGAACGGGGGTCCCTGCTCGCTGTGTGCAGAACAGAGGCTTGGAGGGGGGAGAGGGGTGGTGTGCATGACTTGCAGAAGAAATCTTTGTTAGACACAGCTGAGGTTGGGGGTGATCTTAGGGGGTGAGCTCTGGAGCCTCTTGTAGCTCCTTAATGATCAAGACAAACCCTCTGCAGTTTTATTTTGAACATCAAAGCACAGCTTGCTCCAGAAGTTAATGAATGTGTAGGCCTCATAAAGATTTTTTTTTTTTTACTTTGTTTGTGATTAACTTACAGTGAGGATTTTATACAGTAACTGACACCACGCTGCCTAATAATATGTTGAGATAATCATCTATCCTAATTGCATTTATTAAAATAATGTACCTGTTCCGACTTACATACAATTTCAACTTAAAGACAAACCTACAGTATATATATTATATACTATATATATATATATATATATATATATATATATATATATAGATATACACTGAAAATGTCAAAACAGTCAGAAAAAAATATTGAAGATCATTGGGAAATTACATATATATTTACTGATAGAAGAGAATGTCAGGTTCATATAGCAATCCCTTACCAATGAATCTCAACTTTCATTTTAATGATAAAATGATGTACCAGTTACATAAATTCACTCTAAATTCTACTCATATGTTGTCTTCCTATCATTTTGTCTACATGGGAAGGAAAGTGTTGGTTCTTATACTAGAGAATGCTATGGTCCTGCCTTGGTATACCACTTTCTCCATATATTTATACCTTTTTTGCTTATGTACGTATTTTCTTGCAAAACCTAATCACCATCTCCTATTTCTGGAAGGGGAAGGAAAAAAGAGACTTTTTTTTTAAAGTGGTACCCCTGTAGGGAAATTAGCTCATAACAAAGAAGATTGGTCCATGAGCCCCCACCCTATGTAGTACTTTCATTACTTATCTCAGATGACACATGGGTCCTTGCTGGTTGCACTCTTATTTCTAGTCTTCTTCTATAATAGCAATTGCATTTAATTATCAACTTCCTACTGCTCTGTTCTCATTTTTTAAGGTTAACATTTAATAAGGTCAATAATTGCATACTGGTGACACTATACAATACATAAATTATAGAGACCATTTTTTGAACCAGGAAAAAAATCATGATCTCTATTGTCAGTGACTTTATTCACTTACACTTGAAATATTTTAGCTACCAAGATTGTTTATATTCCAGGGCTTTCCATGTGCTTCAAGCAATACCTGCAATAACTGGGATTGTCCATGCACTCTATAACCTCTATCAGTCATCATCTAGAACACTGCCACTTCCCATTAACCAGGCAATAGGAACAAAATTACTTGTAAATGTCCACATGAGTCACTGCTAGTGCTCTGCTGCATTCTGATGACTTGGCTAGGTAAATAGAGAAACCCATATATTGCTGAGCTACATTCTTCACAAAGGCCATGTCATTATCCACAGAGAATTCCCCACAATAGATAAAAATCTGGATTTCTTCATTAAGTCTGGGTGTATTGACCATGTCTACTTTCCTGAGTCATGCACTCAATTAATCTGTTCTTTGTGCTGTTATAAATGCTGAAATAATGTATTTTTTTTGGTGTTTTGTGTGTTCTACAATGATGTCTACTAAAATAGGTCATAAACATTTGATAGCAGTAGAAGTCAACATCAGGATTTCTTTGTTAAAATACTTTCTCTTGTTCTACAATATGGCAAATCATCACCTGCATATCTGCCCTTTTTTCTTTCCCTGCTCTCTATCATCCTGTGCAGTAAGTTCTTCCATCTTTTAGATGGATATCTGCAGACTTAGGAAGTTAGATGTTCTTTGATTGACATTAGATCATCTTTGATTGACATTGGTAAGGATTGCAGTAGGCCCACATAAGCCATATCATTTGTACAGCCTTGTACTGACATAGCCTACCCTATTGGAATCAACTGCCTGCAAATGCAGATTCTTTTGCAGTGACAGGAAGGTGCAGAGCTTTGAACAATTTGGCTATCCACCTGATTAAGAATGTGCTCCTGAGCCTCCTGGGTGTCCACTGTGTTCTAGGGTATTGCCTGGGTTGCCTTGTGAATCCAGTGAACAAGCCTGATTATAAGGAGAATGCTTGATTCATAGAACGAAGAAGATAAATAATGTAAGAAAACCAGGAAGACTGCCAGTGACTTATGAGCTGACAATAAAAACTTTGTTTCTAGGAAACAGTGAGTGAACAGGATGTGACCTGCCTATGCAATAGGGCTGCTACTAGCACTAATGTACTGTCAAATAAATGGGAGTCTGTTTTTCAGAAATATCACTTAGGAGCAAAGACAGGTAGGAAAACTATACAGGCAACAGTAATATGGAAAACAGGTTTTTATTGTCTGTTATGACAGACAGTACTTTTGTTCCAACCCTCACGTTGACCATACTCAACGACTGCAATCTAAGGATTTTCATTTGTAAATTTCATCGGCACCAAAAGTTAAATATGGAGCCTTTCCTGTATCACCAACATACAACGGTCCAGTCTTCACCTATCCTAGGTCCACCAGACTCTGGCCATGATGTGCTATAGTGATTTCACCACCCCCTGGGTCACTGACACCTATTATTTTGGTGCCGGCTGTAAAAAACGTATGACAAGGGAACACTGGTAAAGCTGGTATAAGTGCTTGGAAGTATAGTGGGGGGCTTTAAAAAGACACTACATGGACAAGGTGATCATGTGTATTTCAAGACATCTGTTTAATTCATCCTATTATCCTTTTTTTATATAGCCAGTTACACAAATAGCCTGTAAAGCATATGAAATACTAAACATCAAAGATGAGAAACTAGGAGTTCGAAGTCACACTTAAAACAAAACAAAAAAAAAAAAAACAGGAAAATGCAGGGAAAAACCAACTACAATTTAATATTTTCCTTCCTTCCTGCTGATTGTGCAAAGATAAGCCGCCACTACAAGTCACATCCAGTGTCAGTAAGGTCACTCACCGCACTCAGTGAACATGTTAGATGAAGAAAAACTAACAGTTATTTAAACTGACAGATTTTATTTTCATCAACATCACTCGATTATACAAAACAGTTTGGTAGTTCTCAGTTTAGACATTCACTGTGAAACTTACACATAAAAATAAAATACTTTATCGTCAACCTTCTACTTTGATTACCCGTTTATTGCTTTTTCTGTAACTATCACACATTTTATATCGGATTCATTACACTAGATTAGTTGTATGGGTATGATTTAAGTGATCTCATTTTAAAAGTTTGCATTATTTAAATTAAAAAACTTCCGCTTGTTCTTTCAACCTCAATCACAATCTCTAAGCAGAGCAGTGTAAAATCCAATATAGTTGCAGGATTTACAATAATTGTTCAGCAGAAAGTAACAACGTTATTCTGTGATCCAAAAGAACATTCAATTACTTCCAAGACTTTTGTCAACTTGGGCTTACACTGAACAAGATAGGTAACACAATTTACAGCAAGAAATCGGATATACATAAGAAGAGATATATGCAAATTCTCCAATGTCTTTATTTTCAGGGGTAAAGCAAATTTGTCATGAATTATACACGATTAGAGTTAGACTGATGCATAGCCAAAGACATGACCCAGCACAGTAGGGCTGTCAGAGGTGCCACATAGTTACCCAGACATGTTGCAGACTGTAACGCATTTTTATTCGAAACCAAAGATTTTCATAAATGCAGCTGGGTCTTTTCTGCTGCTGTCCAAGCACCAATTTTTTATTTGGTTGGTAAAGTATTATGAACTTTATTTACCTGGAACAGCTAATATAACCCCGGTAAAAAAGAATAGCACATAAAAAGTAACTTTTGCTGCAATACTTCCATGTCTTGGACCTGTATTCACTGAAGGACAATTGCTCAATGAAAGTATGTGCAATAATCGGGAAGTAGAGGCTTACCTACACCAATGTGTTTAGTCCTGATTTAACTCTAACTGTCAGGAACCTGGCTATAGTCTATTTCTAGACAAAAAAAAAAAAAAGAAGCGGCCCAGCAATAAAGTCATCTCTGTCACTTTGCTTTTTTTAATGAGCATGTTCCTGGTAAATACATTAACTAACTGGTTCCATATACTGCCTTTTTATTTCTCACTCTACTCTGTTGGACTGCAAGAGGCTGATACCAGATCAAATTCAGGTACTTATATTGTTTTCATTTGAAAAAGCATGTAATTAATCCATAAATTGCATAGCATTAATATGTGAATTTTATATCTGCTTACAACTCAGCTTTAAAGCCTTACCATACCAGCCTTAGCGTGCCTATAATTGTGTTTGTGTGATTCCAAAGCTAAACATAATTTACACATTATCTTGAAAAGTAAATCTTTAGCCAAAACAAAAGAGTCCAATAAAAAACAATAACCACTTACTCATCTCTACATTTAATTTTTGTATAGGTTATTGATGAAAAGTTTAAAAAACACTGTGTGGTTATTTAGGACAAAGAATTTTCCGAAGGAGTCTATTTGTATAGCAGTGAATCTGACACTAACTAATCTGAAACAATTCCTAGTGAGGAATCATTTACAGCTATTGAAACACATGAACCCAGAAGATTCTCCATCATGGAATGTTTCAGTAAATGTCAGCCTCACTGCCTTGTATATAGACCCCAAAGAATTTAGTATAAGCTGGAACTTGAGGTACTGCAGTGTCCAGCTTCAAATCAGAGATGTCTGGAGGCCAACAGAATACCAAATGGGCATAACTGAATGGTATTGTAGTTTACAGATTTTCTCTTGACTGAAGGCATCAACAGATTTACACTTTACCCACAGACTTAGACTTGTAGAACTTTAGGAATGAGGTATGTTGCTGCTTCAGATGTCATTCTACCATACCAATAATGAGAAATATGAAGGGTTCCATTCCACTTTGAGAATTTCTAAGAAGCAAAAATAGGAAGTATTGCACAAAATACATTTTCTGCCTCTTAGTATTTTATTAAGTGCTCTTGTAGTGCACTTGATGGGGGGGAGGGTGCCTGTAAAAGGTTTGGGCAAAAGTGACAAGAAGATTTGCTAAAGTACACTTATACTTTATTTTTCAGCAATTTGTTAATCATACCCTGGTGTATTGCTAAACAAACTTTGTATTATTATCCTATGCAGACAACATGCAACCAGCAGAAACACAAACTGATAAATGGTGAATCATGACCGAAGAGCTATAAAAGCATTTTCTGTTCTTCCACTTGCATAGCGTATTGATGTTAGCAGCAATCAATGCAAGATTTGAGAGCCTTTAGGTAACAGCTTGGTAAAGAAACCCTGAAGGCTGCATGTTAAACATAATGGAAGGAACACTGGAGAAAGAGAATGAGTTTCCTTTATTCGATCTGGGAGCAGAATCTCACATTGTCCACCTAGCAGGAAAGCAAAGCACTCTTTGATGCCTGCCTATATAAAGTAATCAGTTAGTTCAGGTCTGAGGCTGTGATGAAAATTACTAAGAAGGGATGAAATCACAATGCCACCTGTGATTTTATTCTGGAAATAAATTGATGGGAAGAGCAATACAATGCAAACTGCCGTTTTAGTGGCTTCTGTGAAGCTCTGATGAGATTGAAACCAATGCGAAGAGATGGAGCTAGTTATCATGGAAATAAGTCGAGCTCCACAGGTGCTCATTTTAGAACAACGGAAAATGTCTTTTTGACAGGTAAATTGCCTTGGATGGATTTCCAGCTCTCATATCTTTCTGTCTAATGCCATCATCTCTGATCTGAATATTTATTGAGGAAAAGGTGAAGGTTTCTAAAGAGGTGGAAAAGGTATTAATGAAACGTGTTGCTTCTGCAACTTTTACATTCGGAGAACATACTGATTATACACAATGGTGCTGATTTTAAGGGATTTCTGCGGTATCAAGGTTCTTTGATAATCTACTGACAGACAAAATATATAGATGCAAAGTTATGCAGGATTCCCATTGTTCTGCTACCGCCTATCCTAATTAGACCACAACTTTACTTGTCTTGTATATTAAAGAATAGTTGTTAGAGATCTACCACCCCTGCATTCCTAGAATGTCTGCTAAGGTATACAATGCTTAATGTTCTCTTTATTTACGGTATAAGTAATATTTTTATAACTATAGTTTTAAAATATTGGAATTAACATGGAAAGGCAAATAACTTTGCTGTTCTTTATGTTGAAAACATAAATTAAGTGTAAACATGTTTTTTTTTAGCTTTGCTAGCTTTTGCATTTACAGTATACTTGCTTATTATGGCATATACTAACATTCTTTTTTGTGCCCTGCAGTAATGGCAGATCTAAGATCAACTATGTCATCTATGCATCTCCTGAAGCAACTGGTTTTGCCACCATGTTTTCCGGGTCCACCACAATTCTCTTTGACCAATGGGGGTCTACTGATGATGTAACTCTTGTACATGTGTGACATTGTCCCCAGACTCTAGAGCAGGGGTGGGCAAACGTTTTCACTCAGGGGCCACAATCTGTTCAAAAATGTGGAAAAGGGGCTGGGCCGATGGGAAAGTAGGCAGGGTTATGCCATCATGACGCCACTGAACGTGACGTCATAATGGCATAACCCTGCCCACTCTCCCATCGCAGATCTGAGCCTGCGAAAGGAGAGTGGGCGGGTTGTTCGGCCCACTTCCCTGAGCCCCAGATTTGTACAAGATTTGTCCAAAAATCATACTAAGAATACATAAAATCACTCCAATACATATCACTACAACAGCATTTTGGTTTAGGCTAACCCAAAAAAATAAAATACAGGGCAGCTTGAAAAAACACTGGTATCTTATAAGTCTTTATGCACAGCACAGGTTTCAGTTCCTATTATTCTCAGTACTATCGGGATCTCCAAAAAGGTTGAAGGCAGGTTGGATATCTCTGACTTAGTTGCAATTGTAGTTGAGTGGTTCATAGCACTTAAGCACCATGTTTAGAATAATAGACCTGCATGGAAAGAATACAGCGCTATCAACTCACAATGATTGATTGGCTTTGTGCTCCTGCAATTTGATTATGATTGCAACCATTCTCCTAAGAAGTGCAGTAAAAGCTCCTGAGCAATTTTCCACACAGGTCCATGAAAAACATACCTTTATGTAAGTCTCAGCACCTCTATCTTCCCGTTACATCATGATGACATAACCCCGCAGGCTCAGATCTGCGATTGGAGATAGTGGGCGGGTTGTGTCCAGAGACACAACCCTGCCCACTTCCCCAAGCCTGGGATTTGTAAAGGGGACATGGTCCACGGCTTTGGTCGGTGCAGCCCCCAGAGTCCTTCTCCTGACCCTGCTCGGGGTGGCACTGGCCATAGCCGAGGACCGCTGAGAGAGTTCAATGGGGCGGAATTAAAAGCATAATTGGCCGCATATGGCCCGCGGGCCGTAGTTTGCCCATGTCTGCTCTAGAGCTATTCTTGCTGGTGCTGAGAATAGAGTCAGGATCTACACTGCATGATGCATGAGATGCACAGCGTATACAAGCCACTAGGAAAAGGGGAAAGTTTTTTTGGCAAAGAAGATTTTTCCTGTCTTTCCTCTATCTGACTTTTTTGTTTTTTGGATGTATTTCCACTTTAAGTAATGACAAAGCTATTTTCAAATAAACAGGTGTGTAGTAAATCTACAGAATATAAAAATCAATCTGATTCACAAAGGGGTGCACAGGTATACACCAGAATGATACAATTTATTTTAAAACATGCCCTAAGAGGTAAAAAAAAAAACAGCTGAAGTATTAAATAGCCTAACCACCAGGCTACTTTTTGAAATCAATACATTCTATTGTTAACTTGCAGCTAGCAGCATCCTAATCACCCTAGTTACTTGTTTCAATCATTGATAAAGAAGATTGAAGCTGTAGGAGCAGCCATTGAGCCAAAATTTTCAAAAGGTTCCAGAACCCAACATTACCCACAACAACTTTTGTTTGGATAGAATGTAGAATGTTTAAAAACTCAAATTGTTTTTTTTTTTTTCTAAATCCATGGCTGTGGACAGCAATGTTGCCTAAAGTTTAGTCTTAGAATATAAATAGTGGTACATTGAAAAATTAGGTGTGCTATAGTACTAAATTATAAATACGTCTGAACTTACAGTTTATTCAAAGTCCTTCTGCAACGTCCAACTTACACCCATTGTTCCTACCAGTTAAGTCTAACTAATGCAGCTTCTTGTGATGCCGTGGCTAACATGCTGCACTGCTTCTGAATTCAGAGCAGAGTTGTCACTCTCATGTAGACTTTACCTTTTTTTTTGTTGCAAATACAAGTCTATTACAAGTCTGTAGCTTGTCTATAAGCACCTGTTCACACCTAGCCCTACTTACAATACAACCCCAGTCCATACATGGTTTCTAAATACCCAGAGGTATGATGGTTATTAAGTATATGGCCACCTGATGTTACATGCAACATTCACCTGCAGCCTACCAAATACCAGCTGTTAACATCAATTTGCTGTTTTCTTGCAAATGAAATAGGAATCTTTTTTATGTTGTTCTGCAGTTTATGTTGATAAATCTGCTGTTTATTCAATTTACATAATATAAGTTAAATTTCTTACAACTGAAAAACAACATCCTCACAATAATTCTACCTCCTTTGATCTGCCTTGTAGATTTGCCCATAATATTTTAGGGTCAGCCATAAAAATAACATCATATTATTTAATTAAAGGGCTATTTATTTGATGTATGATGTGCAATAGGATGTATAGTTATGCCACAAACAAAACATCATACTCAGGCTATGGCATTAAAATTAAAAATGTAAACTGCAAGCATCATAAACACATAACAGGTGCACAGAGAGGAAATATTGAGTGCAAAGCACTTAGCAGGATTGGTCATCTCTCTAAACCTGATAGATTAGCAGCCTGGAGTTTAAAGATTTGTGGTTCCTTCTATAGCAGCTGAAATGTGTTAATTCTTTTATGAGAGCATCAATGAATGATGCATATAACTATAATATTATTTTAATATTGGGTTGCAGAATTGCATTACACAAATCCGAAATATGTTTATTTCTAGCAATAGGCTGTAAAATAAAGTTGTGTATTCCAACTGCAGGTTTTACTGCCAGTTGTTTCTTCAATGAATATTTTTACACAGTAATTTCAGGCAAAATATTCTTTAGAGTTTTCGTAAAGATTTTGGGTGGGACATCAGTTTCTTGTAGCAGTCGTGCTGCATATACACACTTATGTGTGTTGTTCAGGCTGCAGAAAGAGGGTGGTATCTAAACCAGGGAAATCAACACAATAGCTTGCATTTTCACAAATATATGATTAGTTTAATCAAAAGAAAGGTAAAATGATAATTTGGTTAATTGGATAGTTCGGTACAATAAAAAAAAAGGTAAAAATAGTCATATCCCCGTTTGGAATGAAGTTATGTAACTGGGGTGTAAAGAAAAACTAAACTATTATAAATTATAGTCTTGTTCACCTTTTATTTTATTTTTAAGTTTCCTATTCATATTTTTAAACAATATTACAATGTTTATGCAGCATGCCTATAAATACTGTTACCCTGATTCCAGGGAATGTTGGGGGTTTATAGTAAGAAAGTCCAGCATTATATGAAGAGCAGTGCCATGATCTGTAGCTGCTTCAGTGGGTCACGTCTGGGTTCTTTAAGGTTATGTGCCCAAAAATAAATATGCTGATTGACCAGATTTTGTGGAGTTTTATTTCTCTGATAGCACAGGTAAATTCTAAGATGAAAAGGCCAGTATTTGTGGAGTGATTCAGGGAGCACAAGACATCATTCTTACAAATGGGTTGGCCACGGCAGTATCCAGCCTTTAACCCCATTGAGAATCTTTTGGATGTACTGGAGAAGACATTATGTAGCAGTCCGACTCTCTCATCATCAATATAAAACCTTAGCTAAAATTGATGGAAACCTCTGGATGGAAATAAGTTAAACGTTAGACTGTGCAATCTTTTTCTTTTTTTGGCCGATCAGTGTATATAGCTTGTTAAAGCCCCCTAGAAGACTCTTTCTGCTTGTCTGTGATTTCAGAACACAAGACCATAGAAAAAATGGAGCTGTAATGCACAGACATAACCAGGACACTAAAGACTTAACTTATGACTTGTAAACAATCAGTTGATTCGTGGCATTCATCAGAACGAGGTATATGTTCTTCGTGGTCAAAAGACACAAGGATACCAGATGGAAAAGGAAATTAACCATTCTTTATTGTGAGCTTTCAAAACTTGAAGCAGTCTTGCAAGAAAGCTAGTATTATTCAATCCTGTATATTGCTTCATAAAAGGATAGGATGTGTTTCTAAAGAAACAAAACAAGTGGCCATAAATATTTATAGGAAATAACACTGTAGAATGAAAGTACATAGAGTATTTATTTGTCTTCATGGATTGGAAATGCATATTTTTATGTTGGACCAAATTGATCCATGGACAATACATGTTTATTTTACCTTCTTCTGTAAAATTTGTTGGTTTTAGGATTCCAAGGATGTGACTCAAATGACATATGTCTTTATTTAAACTATATGAAGAGTTCCTATAAAGGTCATTTAAGCATTGTTGACCAAGGAAGTGACATTAACTAGAACTACATGATCTGGTTTGTTTCCATTTATACCTATTTGTTTTATACCATCCTAGACAAGGGCAATCTATCAGATCCCCATGCAGCACATCTATAAAGCCCCCACAAATGTCAACGCAATCCTCACTATGCTGTTCTTGTTTAGCAGTAGGATATACAGCTGTATGTTGACATCTGATTTTCCTGTAGAGGTTTTGGATTCACAGAGAATAATTCACATCCGTAAAAGCATTGTAGACAACTGACATTACTGGGCAGATTTATGAAGCAAAAGTATTGCAATGCACTTTAATGATGATAGAATAAGCTAAACTGCTTACACAGCTGAGATAAAAGTTGTCCATTTTACTTCCAGTATGCTTTTACTAAAATGAATAGTGACACCAAGGGAAAGGAGAATAAAATTCGATTGAAACTTACTGCATGTCATATAAATTGTTTATTACTAAAAATTGTTCTCTAATATTAATCCATTTCCATGATTGTAAAAAAAATGTTTAATACTGCTAAAGAATAGCATATTTAAAATACAATGTTTGTAGTTAAATTACTTTTTCTTAAAGAATATGTAAGGGCACATTACCCATAGTTTATCCATTTAAACATCCTGCAAGCATGGAAAATGCATGTTAGGATGCTAGAAATGTATGTTTTTGTCTTGTTGTGGGCTAACAACAAACAACATGCCACAGTGCAGACAGTCTGTGGTAGGGGGACCTCCCAGGCCTTTCACAGCTCTATTCTCTAATAATGATCTGAACAGTTCTAATAATGTTTATTACAGTGCTGATTTCACCAGTAATCTTCGAGGTAATATTTGGGTTTATAAGGGCACACAATTGGGTCTAAATTATTTGTAGTTGTGGAATGTATTTAAATAACTATATTTGTTTGAGTGTGGATTTCCAGTGTATGTAGTAAATAAATCTAGTGTGTGTGGCGGTCCCCAAATGTCATTTGGAGATGCTGCATTGCTAAACAACTGAGCGGGGATGATCATCATCATTTTCTACGGAGAAGGACACAGTGGGGTGCCTCCTGCTCATCCTCCTCCCTCCCTTCTCCATGGTAGAAACAGCTTTGTATGTACATCACTCATTACTTCTACATTCACTGGAAACAATCTCCAAAGATCATTTACAGCAACAAAAATCTAAAGTCTGTATGCAGCCTATTGTGGACCTATCCCAAATTATATCAAATTATAAAAAAAAGGTAAGATTGCCCTTTTTCATTTTTTTTTTTTTACATTTATTGACTTTTACATTATTATATTCTTATATACATTTGTATGTATAAGCTAGCAGCCTCCTGGGATACATCACATATTCAAGGAGGCTGTGGGTTCCCTTTCTGTGTGTCTTTCCACAAATGTAGATGAACAAGCCCACCAGACATGTCACCTTATCTCAATGATCTAGGGTGGCTGGAAAGCCAGAAGAAAGAAGATAGTGGTGTGGATCATAACATGGAGCAGCAGAAAGAGGACAGACATCAATGTGTGATTCACTGGGTGCGTTATGTTTACCAAACACTTTTGAGCAAGAAAAGTTAAGTAATAAAACGTGCAAGGTATGCTTTAAGTCTCTCCTTTTTGATTTTGGTATTTTCTATTTTCTTTGTAAGAAAATATTATGGAGGTTGGACAATATCCTAAAACTTGTTCAGACATCTACTTCGGACATCTCTTATAAAATGTTGATAACTGAAATGCTAATAAGGCTAATAAGGGTCATTTGGTTCATGATCTCTATAACCAGTGTTATTTTGTTAGTGGGGAAATGCATAGCAGTGAATTATTGCCACTAATGCTACCAGTGAGGAGTTACAGTACCCATTCAACTTTGCTGGTTTGTATGGTTATGCCATGCTTATATTGTACTAACAGAATCTTGTAAAAAATATACATTCTAACAATAAAATAATGATAAAAAAAGTCATGAGAGAATGTAAGCTCTACTGAGCAGGGTCCTCTCCTCCTGTGTCACTGTCTATATCTGTCTGTCATTTGCTACTCCTATTTAGTGTACAGCGCTGCGTAATATGTTGGCACTATATAAATACTGTTTATTATTAAAAATAATATCTCAAGTGGATCTCATAAGATAATTTGTATTTGTTTTCCTTACATACAGTCATATGACAGGACTGGATATTCCTATATCTTCCTATATTTTGGACATACTGTTGCTCTCTCTGTAATGAACAAAGAACTCAAAAACTCAACTTGACTATATTACCCCCTATAAAGGCCACAAAGATGAGAAAAGATGGGAACTCAGAGATGCTACAGATACAAGAAACACAACGATGACTCTACCTGCTGGCATCCACATAAAATGGAAAATCAATTTTAATAGGACTGAGTCTTTTTCCTCCTTTATGAAGGGTATAAAATATATTATTTAATGGAGCATCATGTTTAATCCTCTGTAAATAGGAAACATTTGCTCCCTTAAAGATCAGAGAAACAAAAATAGACCTAAAACACAAATGCTTTAAAAAGAATTATTAAAAATGGACTGCCTGGAAAAGGAAAGTTATGCCGGTAATACTTCCTCTTTGGTGACCAATGCTGTCTGTGAAAGCTATGGCTGCTGAAGTATTTAGCAGCGTCAGATACCTGGTCCCCCTTTTCATGCTATGGCTCGCCCCCTACAACATTACAAGACACAGTAATGGTGTAAGTTTCAGATAATGAAACGGCAGTATACAGATGGGGTGCCAATACATACTCTTTGTGTGTCCCATGCAAAAGGTGCAAGGGTGGCAGAGATTTTTGTTTTAGGGTAAAAGTTTTGCCTAAATATAAAATTTATGATTATGTTTTATGTGCTTTCAGGGTTTTAAGTGGTAAAAAGAGCTACAATTTTAGAACTAGGCTAACATGACTGAGAACAGACCTGAGATTATTAAGTTTTCATTTAAAGAATTGGTCTTGAACTAAATAATTATTCCTAGAGTGTTGTCAAAGAAACTGGAACAGAACATCCAGAGATTGAAAGTTTGTAACAAATACCACAGTACAAAGGCTCCTAAAACTGTGCCAGGTTATAGAGCTTTACAGATCATAGAGATTCTGTTTGCATTGTGTATAGTATACCTTCATAGTACAGTTCAGAATAAGGTTTCTTTATTCACCATAGCGTTCTATAATATCTCAATCTGGGTTGCCAATCTGTAATATAATTTGAAGGGTGAAAAGACCAAGACGAAAACTATAGTCCAAGATAAAAAAATATGTATCTCCTAGAAGATCTGTTTGTGTTTAATCTCTTTTGGCTGCAGAATTGTCAAACTCGTAGGTATGTGGGTAATAGACAGACTTTAGGTAAAGTGACAAATAAATAAAACCCCTTTCTAGCTAACAATTTTATATAGTTACAGCAATTTTTTTTCCTCTTTTGGAAAAACAATGTGAACCATAGGCGTAAACCGGCTAGCACCCTGGTAGTGTTATCAATTATAAAAACACCTGTAACTGGCATTACTGCAGGGCAGCTTGGTCTGTATGTAAAGGTGTAAAAAGCAATAAAAGAGATACATAACAAATATATTACCCTCCGAGAGATTTTCCAATGTTTCTAAATTTTTGGTTGCCAGATTGTTGAAATCATCAGCATCTCTAAGTACCAGTGTAACTTGAAAAAATAGCGAGCTATAATAATCTGGAAACACAACAGCTCAAAGAATATCATAATGATTTCATCATTGGTATATAAAAAAGACAAATCAGGAATACCCAAGCTAGATACTCAAGCAACTAGTAAAATTTTTGCATGGAACATAGAACTGAGTAGGCTTGGTATTGGCTGTGGATCTGTGCCAAATTTAACTCAAATATTGGTCATTCAAAACAAACAAAAGCCAAACTTTGCCGATCAATGACAGCTTATTGAATCAGGCCAACAGACCAAAACAGTTGTCTGCTGGCTGGATTGGCAAACGTATGCTACTTAGTCTTGGTCAAATTTGCCACTGTTGTTGACTTTAGTGGGATTTGTCTCAGAATTAACCTGAACAGAGGCAAATGATATAATGTACATGAAAGCCAGGCTTGGGTTTACCATATTTAAATAAAACTAAACCATATATACTGAGCCATGCTGACTATTAATAAGTCACATCCATTTCCAAAATGCCACTACAAATTTTTCCACATTTTCATTTAATTTTTTCTGAACAAAAAGTTCTGATTTCGTTGGTAAGGTCCCTGTAATGTACCTATACATGACTGCATGTATTTGCAATCCAAAAGCATTCAAGCGTAAGAACAAAGTTACATAGAAGTTTAAGCATACCTATAATTTGTTGCCCAAATAGAGGTTGAAAAACCAGAAGAGCCAAAACCAACGCTTGAACAAATGAAGCAGATTTTGTCCATTTCATCTTGACCCCGTGAAGTGCATTACCTCAATGTTATCTGAAAGATGCAAGAAAAGTGAGATTAGAAAGTGTTCGCTGCCTCTGTGTCAATTTCAAGGAGAACAGTGACAAATGACATGATTAATTTAAAAGCATACATTTCACTTCAGCTGACATTCAATAAGAAAAAGCTGCACTCCACAATTTAGTACTTTACGGGAAATTATTGAATGGCAGGGAGACATCATAAAAGGAGAACACTTTGTCATAATGTGCTAAGTCAAGAGTTTTGATTTTATATTTCACAAGCTCTGCAGATACATTGCAAAAAGAAAAAAAAAACAAGCATGATTAAAAGTTTCTAATGAAAGTACTGCCTGTTTTGCCTGTAGCCCAGAAGTAGATTATATAGGTAGATAACATTTAAAACTATACTCATTGCACATGAACTAATACAAATGTAATCTACATAAAGCTCTGTCTATAAGGTGAAAATACCTAAGCTTCCTCTGGCACTTTTCAGTTACACTTACAGGTCTCCTTCCCACTCATATACTAGACAAGGCTGGACAGTGAAAGAAGAAACATTAGAATAATAAGGTCACACTGCTCTCTATCTATCAGAATGTTTCTTGCATAGCAGCACAAATGATTGGCGCCATCTTCCCTCCCTGCATCTAATGTGCTGATTCAGTTCAGGCGATTGTACTGCTTACATTAAAAAAAATATGTATTTTGGATGTATAACATAATACAAAGCTGCATTAATTTCAGTCCTTTTTTCATCTGCATCAAGTTCACTTTTTGGGAGGACCTAAACTAACAATATTTGTATCTAATTTTTATTGTATACTAGTTGTAAAGTTTTTCAAAGTAAATCTAGCTTTGCATATAAACTGTATCGATCAGTTTATTCTATATCACAGCCAATAGGGCGACAAGCCCTCTCTCTGCCTCTTTGACACAACTTTGAAAGTTCAGGTTCTCTTTAAATTACTTAGTTTGCGCAAAGTACTCTTCCAATTTCTTTCACTTTCTAGAGCCTTATTCTGCCCAGAAAGTAAAAGTTCTAGGAAAAAAAGGGAATTACTAAAGTAATTTGCTTGGATAGATTATTTTATTATTACTGGTGCTCGCAATCTCGTTTTATGTATACGATTTTATTATTAGCAGCTGACACATTTAAGACACAATATAAGTGCATGTATCTACCATAAATAGAAATTGGATTTTTAAATGAGATGACCAAAATGAATCAATTTTAATGATCTCTATAAAGCAAAAATAGCCCTTACCTAATTTACCAGCAATACTACAATAAAATATATAATAGCAACAAAATAAAAACACACCAGTCCTAAAATGAAAAATAAATATGTAAGTGTGCCTGAGCACAGCTAGATTATGTTTAATTTTTAGCTCTAAACTGGGGACATTAAAATGACTTGTTTAAATTCGCAGACAAAAGACACAAAACGAATAACTCCATTGAGCAAGCTTGTTTATGAAGAGAAATGTGCAATATAAAGTTATACAAAGCATCCAATCAGTAAATAACATCTTGTGGTTAACTGGGTTAGTATTAAACAAAATAGGGCACTGGACAAATAAAAAATTGGGGGTGCTGTTGACAGATAGTGGGAGAAACTTTTATCTAGCATCTGTGGTCAGGGGAATTTAAAGATGCCTCAGTTTTTGTGGTCAATGGGAGAAAGAATTGCCCTAAGGTAGTATGAGGAAAGATATCCCAGCATTTGGGATCATTTGGGGAAAGAGTACTCCAGTATCAGTGGATAGAATAATAAGTGGAGTCGGTGATCTGTAAGAGATAATTTCTCAGTATTTAATGTCTGTGGGAGGAAAAATTCCCAAGCATTAATGGTAGCAGGAAGACACCTGTGTTTTTGGGAGCAATTTCGAAGGTGGAAGAAATTCCTCTGCATTGATGGTCAGGGGGAGAAAGATTACTCCAGCTTCGATTGGGAGGAAGAATGCCTAAAAATTCTTAACAAGCTAATGATTTTCAGTCCTATGGATCATGGAACAATGAATAATTTGAAATAATTAGACCGACAGTTCTCTGCATAATAATAATAAAAAATAACTGTGGGCAATGATAAAACTTAATTGCAAAAAAACAAAACAAAAATGTTTGTACAGATATTATATAGACATAGGAAAAAAAACAAACCCTTCAAATTTCAATGCTTCTTTGTTCTCTAATTTCATCAAATACCCATTTACAATCATCTTTGTTATCTGTGTTCTATTATTTGTTAAAATGTTAATAGAATTGCTACAAATAGTAAAACAGCCCCATTATAAACAGCTCCATTGTTTGTTTATTAGTATTATTAAAATATAATTAAACCTGCTTTATATTTTGCATTACATTGTTGCTGCAACACATCTAACCTCAATTAATTGTTTTATATTTGAAAAATTCAGTATCACAAATGTTTGGGAAAATTAGCTTCAATGTATTCATCATCTCCAGGTAAATTCTGTTCTGCTAATATTAGTCTTTGAACATTGTTTCTCTTATGTGCTTTCAGCAACAGTAATTTACAGAATCAACAACAATAAGAACTAGAATGAAATGTAATTAACTTGTTTTTGCCAGCTTGAAACCTTGAACTAACCGCATGATGTAAGTGACAATAAACGTGATACACAAAAAGTCACAAAGCAAAGTAATGCAGACTAATAAATGTTTTAAATAATTACATTTATGGCTATACCGCCCGGCTTTTTAAATTGGGGCGGATTAAGTACATTAGAGCTGAGATTACAAACACATAGACAACATTTATATTTGATTTAGGTCTGTCTGCAATTTCAATGATAGGTGTAAGTCAAGCTGTGATGTATTAAGTACTAAACAATATACAAAAGTGGAATTATTCCTTGAAAGTAACAACACAGCTTTATAGCCTGGGAGCTACACTCCATCTATAATTAACAACCTTTCCAAATATTTCTTGGAAAAGTCCAAATTTTAGACATTAAACTTTACATTATACATGTGGGTTACCAACAGTGCGACATTTAAAGACATTCAAGTGTATCTAAACCCAAGAGCACAAAACATGCAGCTTACCAGGCCTCATATGGCAGCTGTATATGTTTCCTTTTTCCAGGCCAATTATGTTTGCATAAAGTGTGGGGAAATACCTGTTTCCTGCTACAAATTTAGAAACCTTGCAGTTAGTGTAGGTCAAATTTTCCTGTGCTTGCATTGCTGACTGTTTGCCAATTGGCCCCAATGCTTAGATTGACTTGCAGTCAATATTGAATGACACTGAAGTTAACAAAAGATGCAAATTCGATGAACATAGCATAGCATAAGGCTCAATATATCTGGAAAGCATACTAGGACAGCTATCATGGTCCACCGACCCAATCTACCGAGCTGTAATATTCCTGCAATCGACAAGGCTATAGCAGAGTTCAGCAAATCGGGACAGCAGACTATGATAGCTGTACCATACTATTCTGTAACAGGAATAACACAGCTTAGTCAAACAGGCTGGTGTAATTGACAGGTATTGCAAACGACATGGTTCTCAAATCCAAATACCAAACATTGGCAATGACATTTCAGATCAAGTTTGGCACAGACCAGAATCTGAACATCATGCCTAGTTGTAACTTTCTGTGAACTCAACTGAAATACTAAACACTATAGCTTTCTCATCTCATTCAAAGTTATTTGCTTCTCTAGGCTCTCTGCTATGAACTACACATCCCCCACTATCTATGTAATAGAAAGAAGGAGGCTATTTGGAACATAAATTGCATAATTACTAAAAACAAGATTTTTTTACTTTGACATTTCCTCAAAAAAATTTAAAGCTGATACTGTGGAAATAACTTACTATTAAACCCAGCTAATTACTGCATTACTTTACTTTGTAAAAAAAACAAAAAGCAACACCTTGCTTTGTGCACACATGCCTCTTCAAGGCAACACACCTGCACTGTGGCACACCTCAAACTAATGCATCCTGTTAAAAGGCTCAGGTGTAGTTAGGACACTGGCAGTCCATTAAAAATAAGAAGGGCGCTTTACTGCAGTGCACGTGTGACATTGACACATGTTTATGTGCCTGCATTGACCTCTGAGACTATAGAGAAGCAATACAGAGGCAGAGTTTCTTTGATGGAGTTAAGGGTGAATTTTTGGGGGTTTTAGGTTTAGGTTTATCTAGGTAAACCCATGCTGAGGGAACATTAGGACTATTAATGACCTATCCTTCTGAAAAAGTTAGTTGAATGACTGTTGTGGTGTGGTGTTAACTTTAGTCATTTCTGCTGCAGAGATCAGGTTTTCTTGATCACTATAAGGCTCTAATCTGCATGCTCGTCCTGAATCATTGACTTTTAAAGAAAATGACAACAGATTTAGCCAGGTAGCTATCAATCAACCCAAGAATACAGTGTTTTACTTTCAAATATTATTACATCGCACATCCCATTTATATATTTGATTTCATATACCAATATTACCCAAGGTAACCTTTCTGCATCTTTACTGGCATACTAATGATCTCTACACTCATTACCAGTTAGAGATTTTCTTTTAGACACCCTCAATTCTCTAGAACTTTTTTCCTTATTCTATTAGAGCTGCAGCCACCAACATATTTAAACAGTTTCCCCTTAGGAAAAAGTCTACTGGTCCACTATAGGACCATATGTAGTATCCACCCCAATAAAAAACAACCAATACTTTTTTCCTTTTCTAATATATCTGAGTTTTTTCATTTTCAAATTTTGGCAAGGTTCTTTAGTACTTTTATGTGACTTTTGCTTTATTTACCTGGAATGTGTAATTTGCCACATTGTGGTAGGTAATGAATGAAGACAGCTCTATCTTAGCTAATGTTTGTATATTTTCATTCTTTTTTGGTGCCAAAACCGGGGAACGAACTAGGATATTCTCAAAAAGAGAGAGAATTCTTAAAGATTATCAGGTACAGAATATAGTTAGGCAGTAGGGAGGAGTAGGAGTATTTCTGAACTATGGCTGGCTAAAAGTACTTGTGGATAGTGAACGTCCTCTCTGGGTACCATATGGCCTTAAAATATATCTAAAAACATAAGGAGGCCAGAATTTCCATCTTCTGAAAACGCTAATTGCCTATTTGTCTGAACCTTTTATACTTTATGAGTCACTGAACCAGAAGAAATATGAAAAAAAAAAAACTGCCATCAGGCCCCCTGATCCTTATTTCAGTTCTGAGCATGTATTTGAAAAAACTACTGAATCCCCTGAATTAACACCCAGGCAGATAACATTTTCAAATGGCAGGTCAGCAACAGCATCCTACATATGTCAAAGTGCAGGTCTGACATTATTCTACTGCACAGATTTTTGGGTTATGTCATGCATTCCAGTAAAGACATTCTACATCTGTCAGGAGGGAACAGTACTCACATGGGAGTAATCATTGTACAGACTACTGCACTAAAACAATGCCTAGAGTTCCACATTGCAACCGGTGGAAAGTGCATATTCCTCTGTATACTTCCAATTCTGTGCTAGCATATGGAAACAATATGTTCATTGTATGCCGATTTTTTTAAATCATCAAATCAAGTGTCCATAATTGCCCAGAATCCTAACACCCTGACCTCTGTATAGGGGTTGAGATGAGCTATAGGGCTGGCTTTACATCTATACATTTTGATAACAGAAGGCAAAATACACATTTTAACACAGAAAGTATGATGCAGTGTATAAAATTTTGAATGAGTTTTGAGTTGGTAATGCACTTTGCCTGTGCACCCCAATGCATGTGTTTCATTACACCACAACCTAATCATTGAAGTGGGGTGCATGCTTTTTGGTGTGCAAACAGCCCAACAAATGTGCTACCATAACGCAAGGAGTGTTAAGGCATAAAATTTACATGCAAGTGGTAAAATTCAAAAGACAGGTGTAAATAGGACCTTTTACATCGAAAGAGCTTTACAATTTGTAAAGTAAAAAAGGATCATTCTAAGTGCCCCTAGTATTAATGGTTACTACCAACCTTTATCACTGTTTTTTATGCCGGACCGCTTAAGTGGTTTATAAATGCGGAGAAAAAATGTAAAAAATGAGTACACTTAATATATTATCTGTGTATAGTATTCAGGTGTTTTTTTTTAATAGTAGTTTTTAACAAAGCTGATCACTCAGCAAAATAAAAAGGGTCTCTCTATTGTTACAGTGCCAAGCCTCAGTTTTTATTTGACATATTGCAATACAACAATACATAAGCCAAGCATCTACTGGCTATATTGACAATACAGCCAAGGATGCAGAGTATCAATCCTTTGTTCTTTCGAACCATCACTTTTTGAACAAGACTTTAAGTATAATATGTGACCTTAAATATTGTTAACAGATGTACTCTCCATGAACTTGTTCAATCAATTTTTATGTTTCTATTGCCTTCAGTAACGAGCCCTCCAAAGTCTTTCTCCACAGAATACTGCAATTTATAATTGATATCACCCGGAACGCTACCCTTAAGACATAATTAAGTAGTACAGATAACACACCAGGAATGGATTTCATTCACCGTTTCTAATATATATTGCTTTTGCTCATATAAACATGTCTCGGTTAAAACCCCACAGAACACTTAAGCTTTTCTTATTGAAAGGATTTCTTCTTAGCCATTGTCAAGGTATAGAAAATGACATTGACAGTTGTAGCAGTTCTGCCACCTTAGCTATGATAGATAACATTATAGATGTATTTCATTTATGAGGCAGGTTTCAGGGACCAAGACAGAATAACCTTTAATTTTAAGGATCATTGCTGAAGAAAGACCTTAAAATTCTTGAAGACTGATAGACATTTGGCAGTGCCAAGAAGTGACAGATAGAAGTAATTTAGCTTATAAAATAATGATGAAATGATAGGCTGAGAACAAAGGGAGGGATATATTGCCGCAAAGGGTACAGAATATTCTCCCAAGATGGTATTTTGACTCTACTCTTATTTTTGTTCTTAAAAAAAGGCAATAGGGCTTTGAAAGCCATTTAGTCTTAAGTATTCGTCTTGCTTTTGAATGTCCTCAGCAGGGCTTAAAAAAGGGGATTCAATTTTCAAAGATAATTGTGTCAGATAGCCTTCTATTGGCTTTTCAGAAACAATCTGATAAATACCTAATTACCAGGCGAGCGATTTCAGACCCGTGCAGCTGGGCCGAGGGAAAAGGCTACGGGGATTGACAGGGCCCCCAAAAGCCATCAGGACGACAAACCGTTGGACTTTGAATTGCTTAATTTATTCAGCTGATAAAATGCATAAAGAGTCTCAGGGGAAAAACAAGATATGAAGCAACCAAACTACTATTTTAACGCTCATATAATGTGACAGATTAAATTTGTAATCCAGAGAATGGAAGCAATCTGCCATCCTGTAAATGTCAGTGGGACAATTTTGTATTCCTTCCACACCAGCTAGGAATGAGAAAATGAAACATAATATTTTAGATTTGTGACTACTATATGGCATGGTTTAAAGTCAAAGTTATACTAGGATGTATTAAATAAAAGTAGCATCAGGAGAAAGCCTCTTAAGCGGTTATGATGGCTTTTATGGGTAAGAAACAGCTGGAATATCTCTTTTGTGGTTGTGGTTTCCACAATAATAATCAGTGGGTGCTAATGGGTCTTTCACCCTCTCATAGTGAGCGATTGTCATTCACGCCATCCACACATATTATATTGCTTGTCATTCCAGTAAACCTAAAATTGGAAGACACAGGTAACACAGACAAGAACACTGACGTATACCATGAACGTTGTTTTATTATTATTTATAGAAATTCCAGTAATGTTCCCACTGGGCACATAAGCCCAGCTCCAGACAAAAATAAAAAAAAAATAATAAAACAAAACAACAAAAGATAATCATGTAACCCTACCCGTTTGGCGCCTATCTCATCTGATTTTAAAGCTTATGTTTAATCTGCTTAAATGTTGCTCTCCCTGGTACATATTTTTCCATTCTATCAACATATTTATGACTTTTTAAAATGAAACCTTTCTATTTTTATTACATACTATATTTTATACCTAATGACATCTTCAGGGCCAGCAGGGCCATGTACATACCAGAAGACATCACAACTCCCTGCCCTAGTAGTCATCTTATGAGTGCTCAGCCCTAATGCATGTAGTTGGCTAGCTCTTAGAAGGAATTATGCAAATACCAAAATGCTTTGACAGGTCAATGTCTAGAGGACTAGACATTTCTAGGTAATGCCCACTGCTGATGATGAACCTCCAAATTAAATGAAAATGAAATCCAATAAATATTGGACAAACCAGGGACAGTAAGGGTAGGGATGAAAGAGCTAGATGATACTGGTCATCATTTTTTGCTCCTCCAATGACCTATTAATGACTTCCCCTCTCATAACCTTGTCACATGCACGGCTCCAAGACTTTTCTAGAGCTGCCCCAAGTCAATGAAATGGTCTTCATCGTCCTACTCGGCTTTCTCCTACTTTCTTCTCATTTAAAAGAGCACTCAAAACCCATCTTTTTGAACTTGCCTACCCGTCTTCTGTCTCCTAAAACCCTCACTGCTTACCCAACATTCCATATCCCCCATCCTATTGTGTGCTTCCTCCTCCAGATCCTAGATTGTAAGCTCTTGTGGTCAGGATCCTCATTTTCCTCTTGTGTCACTGTCTGTATCCGTCTGTCATTTTCAACCCCTATTTAATGTACAGTGCTGCATAATATGTTGGCACAATATAAATGCTGTTTATTATAAATATTATTATTATTATTATTATTATTTTTATTAATCCTTGAGCTTAAAAATGAGGTTGATTCTGTCTGCAGCTTCCAATGCCAACTGTGAGAAGCCCATAGTATTCAGTAAACAGGTTTAGGAATTTCAGAGGTGCCTGTGCAAATATGCAAGACTAGAAGTGGGGCTAAAACATCTGCACAGCTGGTGATACTAGAGAATGATGGTGGTGCTTTTATTGGTAAATAATCAAGCATCAGACGAATAGGCATCAGCAGGCAAGGACTTTTTATATTACATAAAGGGCTGAGGAGTACATCAAGAAAATTACAATAACTACATTTTATAAAACTAATAAAATTAGTTTTTACTTTGCTTTTGTAATAATCTTCCATAGACAGCTTTTCTTGTTTATTAAAATACAGGCTCTACATTGTCTCCCTAATATATGACCCCCGTGACTAGTTTACCATCTTCACTCCAACTGTGGTCCATATCCTGTCCTTTTCCCACTCTCCCAGCTTCTCTTTATTATTTATCTTTTTTCTCCTCTTATCTTTTCTCTTGGTTCTTTTCAGTTACACCCAGTTGGGTCTTCTTCTAGATTGGGCACATGCCCTCTGGGCTAAAAAGCTACTACAACAGCCATAGTTCCTCAACATTGGCTGGCCTTTTCACCCAGACATCTTTGCCTTTGTGCTAATCCAATTGTACATCCCCTTATTGTGCTATACTTTTATGTGCCTTTGTATCTTTGCCTTATCAGGATTCTGAAACCCTGACAAGTTTTATTTAATACACAGGATTTGATTCTAAACTTTCAAGACATTATGTATAGAGCAACTTCTTTGTATGCAATAGTGAGGCATGTTCATATTAAAAATGGAAAGAATAGTAGGCAGTAGGACAAGGAGATCTAGCCCGAACACAATAAAAATAGATTTCTAATTAATCGTGGTGGAAAGCCTGGTTTGTCATCATTCATCACAGACTTACAAGAAAATCTGTTGTCCTGTGGTCCTGTTGAGCAATGATATACAAGAACTTCAACGCTGGGGGCCAGACTAGGTAATAAAGTACAGTGGTTCTAAGTGTATTGGATGGTAGTCATTTGTGTATTACTATAGCATAAGGTCATGTGCAGCTGCGTGGCATGAGAAACAGAAATTAAATAAATGAAAGAACAAGAGCAAACAATGACACAGACACTGGTTTATAAGATGGGGGTATTTAAAGGGGAAATATGCTCTATTTAACTCTTCTTACATTATCTGTGTAAAATAATAATGGTATGTGAACTATTTATTAAAATGATTATATAAATGGGGACAGTTTTTGTGATACCAATTGGTGACTTGAAATGCTTTGGTTGAGCTAGGGATGTGATGTATGATAATATTTATATATATGATAGCATATGATACTATATCTGGTATTGTTGACATGTGTCTTATTGATTATTGTAGCATTTTAAAATAAAAGATCTATATAAAACATATGGCTAATGTTATTGTTGTTTTGAAATAATTATGTTTTTATCATGTTTTTGTTTTTTTTGTATTTCACATACTATAAGTATATTTATATTGTTTTACAAATAAACCTTTATTACTAAAAATCTTCAGAGCTCTATGGGTTAGCTAAAGAGATATGATCACAAACAGCTAGTTCTGATGAAATTATTACTTTGTGTTTATACTGATTAATTTTTAGGTAGTGATTCTGAGGCAATTGGGTTATTTACTAAAAATGTTTAGGCTGCTCATTTAGTAAAGTGAATTATCACTCTGCTAGAAATATTTCATCTATTGTAGTGATTACACTGAAAATTCACTTTGTACATGATTGAGCTTTACAGTATTTACTAAGATAAGTAATATATTCCTTGCAAGGGGACTGTTACATTCCTTTAGATGATTACCACCCTTTTTACGATTCTGGTATACTAAATCAGAGTAAGCTGAGAAAATTGGGTAGAAAGTACAATTAAAAAAAAAAATTATCTTGGGTTTAATAAATTGTTTATAGAACAAACAATTTATTGTTGCTTGTTAACCTCAAGTCTGACCTCTGTAAAAATCAATGACTAGGATATGGAATATGTAAAGCTGCGTGTGTAGTATTAAGATAATGAGAGAATGAGCACAGTGAAGTGGTGGATGGAAGAGAGATTTACTCATTGTGAGCAGAACTCATTTTACAGGGATAAAATCAACAACTTCTAGGGACATGGAAGTTAAAAGGAAAGGTTAAAGGATGAACCTTTTGAGAGGGCTTTATCTTTTTATTGTTTTTTTTAATGTGAAATAAGTACCGGTAACTGCTTTTCTGGATAGCCATATTAGGCAGTAATGAGACTTTTTTTTACAGTTATGTTAGAATAACAGTATTTTCTAGGTTTACATATTAAGCAATGGCCCAGAGTCATAGTTTATTTATGAAATTTACCTTTAATAAAAACAATTTACATATATTAGCCCAACTCTAGAAAAAAATTCTTAACTGCTAGAGGGATCCAAATCCATTTCTACTATATTAAACCCAGAAGGCCTATTTTATTTGCTTTTAATTCAGGTATTGTTTAATCAATTGCAGCCAGTGTCATGCCAGGAATATAGTTTCTTATATTGTGCAGTCTCTTAATTCATGAACTACAAAAGCTTGTGCCTGGGACCACAGAACATTGTTATTTAAATCAAGAAATTGGCAACCACAATTTTTTTGAACTGCAGCAGCTACATGCACAATATGAATTAATGGATGGAAAATACAGCTATATAAGAGGGAGGTTGTGGTCCTTAAATAAGTGTATGTCAAATGGTCCAGGTTGACTGCAATGCACATGCAAAAGGTAGACCTAGCATCTGATATATTTGTAAGGTAAAGCAAAGAAAGTTTTTTTCTTCTTGAAGGAGCATTGGAGAGCTGTTGAGAGGCTTGAGCCATGAAAGTTCAAAGGTTTCAAACAATAAAACAGTAATGCACTGGAGCACTGCATGGCCTTTGAACCATGGTCAGTTAGGCAATACCAGAATTGTGAATCCCAAGTAAAGTCAATGAGCAGATATGGTCACTATGTCACTTAGGATTCCCTGCAATCTTACAGTAGCCAGGTGAATCATTTATTTTCAGGACTGCGGTGTGTAAATTTTGAGTTGTCATGATTAACGTTGATAAACATTATATTATTATCTGATTGATAACACAGCTCAATAAAAAAAAATTCATTTGCCAAGGATTTTTCAATATATTTAGAGTATTTCAGGTCTCCTGAATCCAGAAATGATATCAGTTTCATTTAATTGGCTCTAGTTCTTGTGATACAGGAATCAGAATAGACGATTTTACCAACAACAAATGTTAATACAACATATTATTATCAATCTTTATTTACACCAATGTTTTGCAGATTTTTTATTAAATGTAGCATTATTTTCATGAAACTTTAATTTGCCTTCTTTTTATTCATATATTCTCTTTTTTTTACAGAAATATGAGTTCTTCAAAGAAGTTGTATAAATGACCCCAATGTATTTTGCTACATTTGTGGTGAATATTCTCAGCAAAAACAGAGAAGAAACATTACAGAATTTGTGAAAGAAGCATATCTTGCATATTTTGGTATTAAACTGGGAGACCAAGTTAAGTATTTGGCTCTCCGTATGGTATGCAAAACTTGTGTGGAGTGTCTACATCAGTGGAAAAATGGAAAACTGAAAAATTTGAAATTTGGTGTACCTATGGTATGGCGATAGCCCAAAAATCATCATAATGATTGTTATTTTTGTGCTGTGAATGTAAAAGGTTAATGTTACAAGAAAAACAAGTGGGAGTACCCTGATTTGGAATCAGCAGGACGACCTGTGCCGCATGGTGCTGATGTTCCCATACCAGTGATCAGTACACTCCCTGATATTTCTGTATCCGACATGGAGGATATACAGGGTTTGGAGTGTAATCTAAGAGTTAGAAGTGGACGTGAATATGAAGGAAGTGTTTCATCAAACAAGCATCTGAACTCATAGCATCCAGTCTAAAAGAAAAAAACTGTCTGAGACTGGAAGTTAAAATATAGGATAAAATTATAGGATAAGAGAAGTGACACTCCTACCATATTTCAGTGAAGATGGAGACTTTGTGTATTAGTGTAACATCCCTGGACTACTAGCCCATATGGGAGTACCAGAATACCGAGCAGAAGACTGGCGGCTTTTCATAGACAGTTCCATTCAAAGTTTGAAATCTGTTTTATTGCATAATGGCAACTGCTATGCATCAATTCCAATTGACCACTCAACAAAACTTAAAGAAGAATATGAAAATATCAAAACGGTCTTACAAAAGCTTTGCTATCATGAACACCAATGGTTCATATGTGTTGATTTTAAAAAGGTGAACTTCCTACTTGGACAGCAAAGTAGATACACAAAGTAGCCATGTTTCATCTGCCTGTGGGATAGTAGAGCAAAGCAGGATCACTGGATAAAAGTGACATGAACTCCAAGGAAAAACGTGAAAAAAGTTCAGAGATCACCATTAACGAGCCAATGGTTGACAAAGAAAAAAACATTCTCCCTCCACTAAACATAATGTTGGGATTAATCAAGCAATTTGTTAGAGCTCTGAACAAGCACAGTGATTGCTTCAAATACATTTGTAGATTCTTCCCTGGATTGAGTACTGGAAAATTAAAATCAGGAATCTTTGATGGACCCCAGATTCAGAAACTGATAAATGATTCAAATTTCACAAGTTACATGACACTGATACTGAAGCTTCTGCCTGGCACAGCTATGTCATGGTTGTCAAGAACTTCTTTGGTAACCATAAAGCACAACATTATGAAGAACTGGGAGAAAACTTGCTTTTAAACTTTAAGAATTTGGGTGCTGCAAAAAGGTACACTATCTCCATAGCCATTTGTAAACATTTCCAGAAAACCTTGGCGATTTCAGTGAGGAAGAAGGGGAGAGGTTCCATCAAGATATAAAGGTGATGGAAGAAAGGTATCAGGGCAGATGGGATAGACACATGATAGCAGACTACTGCAGGAGCCTTCAACGTGATAGTCCTGATCATCAACATAAAAGCAAATCATACAGAGTTTTTCAATGACTTCTTTGTGCTTAGTTCTGTTCTCTTAATTTTCATGTTTCATTAGTTTTCTATGGGGTGTTTATTGAGGTCATTATTTCAAAAACTAGAGCCAATCTAGCAAAACCAATACCATATTTGGAATCTGTGCATCAAACATAACCTACAATGACATTATTTCTGTATGTCAAGAAAATGTTTGTTGACCAGTGTAATAAATATTATTTTGGGTACTTAGGCAAACTTGGGTACTTGGGTAAAGTTTATTTAAAAAGTATGAGTTGTGTTTTATTTCAGTAAGAGGACATTTCTATTGTGATTTACATGAGAATGGGTAAAGAATAGTAAATTACCTATGTATGTGGGAGAGCAGATATCTATTTACCCTCTTATAAAAGGAGGATTCCAGATTCCATTATAACCCCCCCCAACAAATGCCTACATCATTTTATAGCAAGCCAGATGAGATGAAAATTTCCCTCAATGTTGGTGGGTCCAAATATTGAGGGAAAGCATGGGTCCTGATCTGCTACATAAAACGAATCTGCAAGCTCAGTGGACATGTAGGGCAACTCTATTCTGCTTTCTCTTTACTGTATCTTTTAGCCTGGGTGCTCAGAAAAGGGAAAAGGAGGCAGTACTTTCTGTAGTAGACCCAAAATCAATTTTGTGGAACTGGATGTGGGAAAAGGCCCTGTCCCTTTATATTGGGACCTATTGGGTCCAAATCTTGAGGGGCATGTCTTTTTCCTTTCTTTTGGTCCTTCAAAAATGGAAGGGAAGGGTAGACACAAACACATACCTACCAATTTATTAGTTAGGGTTCATGTGTGTCTATAGAAGTAATCCTCAGTTCCATCCTAACACACCTAAATGTTAAATGTAGCTGCAACATTAGACTAAAGTCATGGTAAGTGAAAACCAAGACATATCAAGTGTTGTACTTTATTGTCTGCATGGAGTTCAGGGTAGCCTACAAAAAGCAAGACCTTAACATGAAAAGCCAAATCTAACTGGGAGGTCGGGGTCTGCTTCATCACCCAGGTTTACCCATGATAGTTTATCTTCTCCAGTCTTTGGTAGCTTTATTAAATCAGACCCATTGTTTTGTCTGGTTAGTAATGATGTACAGTGAATGAACTTCCCATTACATGTCCATTACTAGTTCATTGGTTCACTCACATAATTATTCACCAAAAAATAATGACAATATAGTCTTGTGTTTGATTTTATTCAGAATTTATTCAGCAAGATGTCTGAATAGACAACCTGATATACTCATAAACAG
>NC_092858.1:156682233-156726601 GCF_032062135.1 Pyxicephalus adspersus | reverse complement strand
TCAACCCCATTGCTTCCAATACTATATATATATATATATATATATATATATATATATATGTCTTATTGGTGTTATTATTATTTTACATTATTATTCACACAGAAATATATTACTATCCTAATGTGTCATATATTTAAAGTTGTAATAGAATATTGTTTTCAGATTTTTTATATGATAATACATAATGCACCTTACCAATATATATATAGCAGTGACATCTCCCTAATTACGATGTTACTAAGGAGCGGTGCTTCTTGCCAGGATCTATAGTATGATTAAGTCACTTCTTTCAACCATAAACCATGATTGTAACCATTTTATCAATATTTTAATTTTACAAATGTAGTTCATATTTCTCTCAGCTACTTAATGAAAATGGACACTATTGATTCGATTTCCAACATATATTAAATGAAAACTTCAAAATATGCTGATGCAGGTTCTACTTAATTTTACAGAAGAATATGGGACTCACCATGACTAATTGTATTATTCCTTACAGGAGTATTGCCTTATATTCTGCAGGGTACATACAATTAGGAGAACTGAAGTGTAAACTTCTTTCCAAATGAGATATCACACATGCAAAACCGATCCCATGGCATACATACTTGGTGGGCTTAGATGCCAATTACTTTGCATATGCCTGTATCAGCAGTATCTCAATTAGTCATTGAGTGTACAGCGCTATGCTGTGTCAATTACTTGAGCTGCTGTAGTGACAGCCACAGCTGGGAGAAATAATCTAGTTAGAAGAGGTGGGGGGAATAGAGGGGATAGAAAAGAATCATAAAATCACTAACAAAACACACACTGGAAGTAGGAAAGTGGAAGAATGGAAATTCAAAGGAAAATTATGATGGAGGATCAAGCAGGTACCGGGGCAAAAAAGAAAAATCAAAAGAGCAAAATTATAACATAATTCAGCTATATGTAAAAGGTGTGTAAACCCTAACAATAAACTTCTCCTATTTGCTCCCTTTGGAGCAAAAAAAGCATTGTGTTATAACTGCTCAATAAATGCAAAAGTAAACCTGTTGATCTTGCCAACAATTTTAGCTGGGAACTTCAAGCTGTTTGTATTGACAATAATGGCAGCAAGAACAAGAATAGGGGCCAAACAGTTTGATATCTGTGATCTAGGCCTAAATCATTGTAATAAGAGGTCAGTTTCTTGGAGGGGGGTATATTTCAGCAGTACCCTTCCCAGCCACCAATATTTTTATTTATACCGTGTTGCTGTCCCGACTCATGGTTGTTTGATTTGTTTAGGAATGGCCTTCCTAATGTTAGTCAGTCATGATGTAATTTGGTCTAAAATACCATATGTAAGGAAGGCAAGTGATAGATACAAATGACAAATGCAAATGATAGAAGGTGACACAGGAGGAGGGGAGGACCCTGCCCTGAAGAGCTTACAATCTAGGAGGTGGGGAAAGTAACACACAGTAGGAGGGGGATATGTAGTGGTGGGAAGTAGTGATGGTTTCAAAACACAGACGAAGATGGGTAGGCCAGTTTTAAGTGCTCTTTTAAATGAGCAGAAAGTAGGAGCAAGTATTAGTAGTTTGATAAGAGGATACAGGGAAGGCAGTATTGTAGTATTTTACTAAACATACTGGGGCTTGTCTAAACAATTGCCATAAAATGCCCCATAAAATGTGTGTGCATTTGGTACATGTACAAGTAGTAATACATTCTTTAAAAAAAAGTGCACTGAAACAAACCTGTAACTTATCCTAGTTATGAGGATGTGATGGTCTTGCACAAACAGGATTGGAAACTCTTAGGGAGAAATAATCAATTGACAATGACCTCAGAATAAAAGCAAACACTGCAAATATTATTAACATGGATTGTGCATGCAGCAGCTCACAATAGCAGCTATACTCCCTGAGCCAGTCTGGTAAGAACGTGCTTTGCCGGCAGCTCATTTCTATGCCATTTGTACCCCAGTGCAATAAAACCAGCCAGTAATTGTGAGCAAATTCCAGAAAGTTTTCATTGTCTGTATATGTTAGCTAATGATTGCTCTTGCTTGTTCAGCTAGATTATCTCCTAATCTTTGTGAAATCCTTCAGAATCTTGTTGCAGCAAACCACAGAGTATTACAAATTCTAAATTCTCAGCATGTGTTCCCTGAAGAACCAGGGGAAAGCTCAACTTGAAAGCATTTTTAGACACTTCAGACGAAACCCCCAGATACAGGAGAGAATGTACTAAGCTTTGTTCCATTTCATTGTTTCAATTTATTTATTTATTTCTCTTGTATTTTCTTGCTGAGAGTGCAGAAACTTGTGTAGGTTCTGATAGCACAAGGTTTTAAATAGTATTGAGCCCAAACATGTAGCTGACTTACTGAAAATACATTGTGCAATTTGTTTTCATGCTCATACAACAGTTTTTTTTGTTATATATATATTTTTTTATATGTAGAATTATTTTGGTGGTTGGGCAAGGGTGGGGAGTGTCCAGACAACTGGGACCACACGTTTTAAGACTTCATAAGTCTCTCTTAATTAAGTCCAGACTAAATGTCAAGCAGGTTCCTGCATCTGTATGCCTTTGCAGAAAAAAAATATCTTAACGTTCCTGTTGGTGTGGGTAACCTATCCCATCAGTCCCTGACAATCCCGGATTCAGTAACACTTGTGGGCTCCTTTCCTACACTGTATCCTCTCACGGGTCCCCTTTTCTGACAGGTTTTTTACTGGGTAACAATGTATCTCACGTTGTAGGAGGTTTTCTTGTCTCCCTGGCAAGATCAGGCCTCTGTCTATCTGGCCCTACATATTAACATGGTAGTATTCCATGGTGGGTACCCCCAGAATCTCCTGATACTTATCACTCTTTAAACACCCACCTCACTGGGCATGGGAATAATATTTTTGACTCATTACTAGTCCCCTTCTCTTTTATGACCAGGACTTTACGTGACAAAAAGGAGAGGATTATAAATAATTCAGCTAGGAGTGAGGAGGGACCTTGCCTGCCCGTGTCTAGAAGATTTCAGTTTCCTTCCTGACTATGTGACTATTATATTTAATATTTTACAGTTCTCAAGGAAACCAGGACTGGTGATACAGCTTCAGCCACAACACCTTTTTCTATAACTCTTACAGGTGTGACACTTGTTAGGAGTACACTTAGGGACACAAAGTGAGAGTAAATGTTGCCAAAAAGCACAATAAAATCTACTAAAGTTGACTGACTCACTTTTGTTATTTTTACCTTCAGCGGTAGATTATTCATTTTCACCTACACAGTATACATATTGGTATTTGCATATGTTTATCTTATATCAGACTTTCTGTGTTTATGTTTGGCCTACTATGTTTAGTATTGTTACTTTATTTATTTTTTTTCACAAATACTGGTAAAACAAAAATCTTGCATTATTTCCAATCCTACACCACTTTTCAACAGTTCAACAGTTTTCTAACAGTTCAGGACCTTAAAGATTAGGTTATACTAGATAGTCATGGGTAAGACTTTGATGCAACTGATCCAGCTTGACTACACAAGTTCTACTCTAGGCAACTAAAGATCAGCAAATTAATTCCAAATTCTTATCAGATTACTAATGGAATCCGATCACAGACAATTAAAATTAATGTTATAATTAATGTAGATGCATCTCAATAATCTGTCAGGTTTCACAAACTGATTATCTGAACTATTATGAATAAAGGAATACACACAAATATCTTGGGAGTTCACTAAGTTCTCCAGGGTATACTATATTTGATAAGGCAAGAGATATACTGCACATATTAAAGACAATCTTAAAAAAAACACAATTCACATGCAAACATCTCCTAATAATGTTGGACTGTGGACAGTTTACAGAGTTTATATTTGTTTGTGATATACATGAAGTGAATCAATTTTTTCTTGTAACAAAACTTGCAACATCAATACATCTAAGGCCATCCTAAGTAATTATTTCTTAAAGTTATTACCAAGGAAACTCATGCATGGTTGTCCTTCAAAACTTTAAGTAAGGTTGATTAACCTTATATTGGTTCTCTGCATTTTGTTTTCAAGGTTGGCTGTTTAGATGCCAAGTGGGTACATGCTGTTACAATGTGTCCTACTCAGCAGCTCGGGGATTATAGCACAATGGTCTTCCAAGGCTGATGACCAAATTCCATCTCTATTCTCTTACATTTTAATGGCCTGTACAAGAAGAATACATTGATTTGTGAATGCCAAGATTTATATATATATATATATATATATATATAAAATATATATATATTTGTGTGCAAGAATAACACTACTGTTCCTTTTACAAGAAAAAAATGGTATTGAAAAAGAAAAAAAAAAAAAAAAAAAAAACAGTTATATATTTATTTCTATTAATGAAATGTATTTAATATTAATTGTTGATATATATACAAACTATTTAAAATATAAATTGTTTTATCATCTTAGATGAAATATAATGAAAGGGACAAACAGGAAAGTAATAATGGTTGAAAAATAGCATCCATCGCTCTGTGGGGTTATACTTATTTTAGGCATATATCTTATTTTATACCTGTCGTATAGTCTCCTAAATATGGGCACTTCAAGAGCAGCACAGAGTTGCTTAATATTCATCTCTGCCCCCTTGTTTATCTAATATGCCAAGACTGGGCATGAAAGTCCTATCACAGGGTCTTCCTGTGCCTTCATTTTTTATTATTCAGCTGTAGCAACAATATACAACTTGGATTTGCCTGTATTATAGATGACAGAAAATATGTCTTTTTTTTCTTTAATAAAAAAGAAAAACGTGTTCATCCCCCTAAAAATTTTACCAGTCTGTCATGTCAGCCACACAGGCCACCATCCACAAAAGGAACTAGTGCCTTACAAAAGTAGTGCAGGAACTGCTGAGCTGGAACCTATGTGCAAATTAGAGAGAAATTAATGAGAAAACTTCCCCAAAAATATTTAATCATCAGATTTCCACATCCCTATAGAATTATTATTATAAACCAAAAGACCAAAAGGGGACCAGCCTACGTGCAACTTAACTAAATTAATGAGAAAACTTCCCCAAAAATATTTAATCATCAGATTTCCATATCTCTGTAGGATTAATATTATAAAGCAAAAAGACCAAAAGGTGACTAGCCATCACATAAGGTAAAGAGGAAAAAAGGGATTTCAATGTGGCTAGGTGTGTAATTTTTGTATTAATAAATGTAAATTTTAATTGCACACCCAGGCACATGGAAATGCCCTATTTTATTTTCACCTTAAGGTTGACTTTTCAACGTACCCATAATTCTCGTTACAGAAGGAATTTTTTAGGCAGATGCCTTTATGGGAAAACTTTCAGTTCACCCTACACTTAGATATCACTTACTTACATTAGTTTACATTAGTTGCCTACCTGTTATATTTTCTAAATAACTGTACTTTGTCCAAGTTATATAAAAATCATGTTTGTGTCCTATGGTAACGTACATGAAAACGTTAACTTGTATGCTAGGTATAACAATCTATTAATTTGTATTCTGTGTTTGAAGTGGATGTACAGCTTTTTTTTACCAGTTTAATGGCACAGCAAACAGATGAGGTCTTAGCCCAAACAGAACTACAGTACATTTAATAAACTTGTGGACATTTCATGTGGCCAGGGAATCTACAACTCCCACGAGTACTCCTTTGACTGCAGCAGGCTTATGGGCTGGAAGTTCAATTTGGAAAACCTGATAATTTTATATATTTCGGTGAATAGCATAGCAGGCAGTAGATAACAAAAAGGAGGCTTTGTTAAAGAACCCCATTTTGCCTCTATTAGCAGCAATGATTCCTCTCATTTTGTTCATCTCAAGTGTCATCTATAAATCAAGATCTTTTTTTCTGTAGATAATGACGCTTGCATCCATTCTTGAAAGCCTGTAAAGGTTTAGAAGAATGGCTAGTTTAAGTGCTACTACAGAGGGCTTGCAAGAGAGAATTAAAAGCTGCCACATAATACAAGCCTTGCCATGTTGTTCTTTTTATCTACATATAGAAAAAATTAACTTTAAGCAACTTAAATACCAATTTTTTTTTTTATTAAAGTAACAAGAATAGGATCAGAAAATGGATGATGCTAAGGCAAATTAACTACAAAGACTTTCATTTTCAAGAGTAATCAGTACAGGAAATACCCAATGATATTTATGTATATTACTGCTATAAAATAGAAGTTTTATTTCTCCCATCCCCCCCCCAAAAAAAAAATAAATAAATAAATAAATAAATAAATTCCTAAATAAACCTTGTATCTTCTGTTATGAATAATCTACTTTGCTTCTCTGTTAGCAATGTATTTTCTGTGTCCCCTGTCTGCAGGCTATTCAAGCTAGTAGAGATATACAATACCAGACAAATAGCCCAGTAGTAATGATGAATTAAATGCAGCATGCATAAGCAAGAGGTGAACCATTATCTGTCACCCAGTGGCCAAAATGAGATGCCAGGTTAATTTCAGCAGGAACAAAAGGTGAATCATCATTGGAACCCAATACTTGAAAAAGATGGCAGCAGCGGCAAAAAGTGCCAAGAAGGAAAGCATGAAGGCTCTGTAAGAAAGGTGAGTATGTTGTGCATACTTCTACATTATGGAATGAGCTGCTCTGAACTTTCTCCTTCCTAAAGAAAATAAATAAAGGACATGCAGGCCCCTTTAGATAAATTGTAAAGGAAATAGAGATTAGAATGAATTAAAAGCCTATTCCAGTATTTGTTTTTATGCTGATAAACCACCATTGGAACTATCTTCCACTTACATTCCTCAAAAACACCAAAGAAAAATACCTACAGTTGCAGCATTGGCCCAAGGCAATACCCAGTGTTACACTTGTGTGTGTATTGTGTGAGATGCCTTAGGGCAGTGGGAATGTGTCTGCCCTATTCTGTATTTTGCCACCTTTAATCTGCTTTTGGAAGTTAGATTGTTTGCATATTTATAATAGTCTGGTTTTAAAGACAAAAGACAACATTGTTAAACTGTAGGTTGTTTTTAGATGAAAAAAAAAACCTTTGATATTAGAAATTGTTTACAGTATAGTTAAAAAAAATCATGTTTTGTGACACATTTTGAACAAACTAGTAAACATGAATACAGAAATCACATGAGCATGAATAGGGCAGAAGGTGTTATTGGTTTTATTATAAGCTTCTTGTGTCCCACAGTGTAAAAAAATACTTACATACAATACAATAAATTATGATTGTTTGCAGCGGACAAACAGTGATAGATAAACAAGCGAGTTCTGTATACACAAAACCATTTTCTTCTATGGAGAGAGAGAGAACGAGCGATGAGGTTGTCTTCATTGACTTTTATAACGGTTGTTCTCCATCTGTTGTTTATGGATCCGTCAGGACGAATCCATGAACAATGTCAGGAGACTGCTGTACACATGTCAGATTCTTGCCTGAGACGAGCACAGCCATTTGTATCTGGCGAGAATCATCTGACCTGTGTACATAGCCTTAGACTAAAGCTGCAGTCAATATCTATTGGTTACTTTATTATGCTACCTGCTATGTTCCAGTATTGTTATTTGTTTCTTCTTTTTTTTGTTTGCTGAACATTAAGTGGTCAGCTAGGCTAAAGGTCTCCTTCACATTTTACCACAGTCCAAAGATTGTTTAAAATTGCCTTTGTAAAAACTAGAAAAAGCCCTTGGAATGAAAATATTATAATACTTTTTTGTAATATGCGTACAGTATGTCAGATAAAAATATAAAATTTAAGTCAGGTAAGAACAATTGCCCCTGGAGCACGCTAGGAGTGTGTCATCACTTCAGTATAGCGGAGCTGAAGGAGCCAGGGTGGTTAACTGCTCTTAAATTCAGTTACCTATCCTGCTGACAAAGGGTCCTCTGGACAGAAAATGAGGGGAAGAGTACAACAAGGCTTCTAGCCTTCCACTACTAAAACATTTTTATTTTTAAGCTGCTGTTCAAAAATCCCTCTACCCTCATTTCACATTTTCAGGGAATTTAAATTACAAAAAAAAATGCATTTAATCACCTTTCACAATGATCTAATAGACACAGATGCCATAATTTGTAACTTAGATGTGTTATCCTATGCATTAGTAGGAAAACTATTTCACGGTCATGCTGTCTGTTCAAATCAGTCATTATGTCCCTGAACTACATATGTACACTAATACAAATTAATGACTATATGGATTTTTCCAGTTTACAGTAAAATAAACATAGAACTAATATAAGAAAGCCACAGATGAGTAATTCACATCTTGCAGTCTATCATGCTTTTGACTAAAGGAAGTTCTGAATAAATCAAATAAATAAAAACAAATGTAAAACCACTGAGCCATAAAAAATCATTCCAACATCTGAAAATAACATAATTTTTTTTCTAGATTTCGAAGCAAGTCATAGCTTTTTAAAAAGGTCAATTTGTACAAAAGTGAAGTTTGATTGATAGGTAGAGTCTGGTATGCTGATTCAACAGCTGGCTGCTTTCATTGCTTTTAAACCTTAGACGTGAGATCTCCCAAGCATCGTTCTTGCTTTGGTACCTGAAATTCTGGGTGATCCTCTCCACCTTGAAACATCCCTACTTTTCTTCAATTGTGTTAAAATAAAACAAGTGAACATTGCAACAGGGATAGTAAGGCTCTCTTCTAATGGCAGCACCACCTATACTATACCTGTGAAATGTAATAAATTATTTACATAATAAAGTAGAATCAGACAGGGCCTGATTTATTGCAAAATAGAATAGGAATGGTGATGCCTTTTCTGTAATAAGCCTGCCTGATCAGTCCCAAAAACTGTTGAGCATGCACTGACCTGGCTTCTCTTGAGGCTGCTGGGACTAAATTAACTCCAGTTACTGTGCAAAGAGGAAGAAAATAAAGAAGAGAATGGCAGCACCCACAATAGAACAAGGACAGGAATGAGTTTATTTTAATTCCCAAGAACTAAAGAAGCTAGAAGGGTGTTTAATAAAACAATAACTAATATGGAATAGTGAAGCAACACAACACCAGATTTGTTAAATAACAACAAAGAAGCCTTGCACTATAATTTGTATTATGTCATTTATACACACATGGAAACATTATTAAAAAATCAACTTCCAGCAACTTCATTTTTATGTTCATTGTATGTCAAAGTATTTATATTTTTCTTCATCCACTTAAGAGTAAGAAAACATCATTTTCTATTTTACATGTTTCATCCCTCCATCCCCTGCTTACATATAAGATAAGAGATATGATAGAGGGAAAGGAAAAAATGATGTAAGGAGAAGGCATATGATGGCAGGAAACCATTGAAGTGACTCTTCATATGGCATATTCAATACTGCATATAAAAGACTACCTAAAGACCTCGAGTAAACCTTCAGTTAATTACAGGATGATGTCCTGATCACTTGTTGTCCATTGGCCCTTCTTACCAAACTTACCAAACAATACATATCTCTATGATACAGTATCAGAGGAAATTATGGAAGGAATCACTATGTGCACCAGAGGACCATGAATCTAATACTACCATAATGATGGTTTGATAATTTGATGATGATGAGATGACTTTTGTAGACTCTTTATGATATTTTAAAATGGCAGTAGCATTAAGTTGCACAGGTTATAGAAATATTTACTTAGTTTTTAAGATACATCTTTTATTCACATTTTGAAAATATCAGAAAGTTTTTTTGAGTGATAAATATTTCTAACATACTCCTGCACTTAAACCAAAATACTTAAAAAAACACACAGAGTAACAAGTCTTAAACAAATGTACAGTACAAACTAATTTGTAGCAAAAATTAAAATAAACAATCTACAAATGGGTCTTCCAGACAGAATGATTACAGAATCCACCAACAAATGAAGACACCAACTAGAAGACAAAACCAACACCAAAATCATATTGATGGGGCATGCAACTGCTGAAAGACTGAATCCTAGCAATCAGAATGCTCTTGTATTTATCTCTTTCCTTTCCAGACCTTTAAAGGGTAAACCTTTCGCTGAAGCTGAATATCAGTACAGATCAAAAGTACTTTGTACCATATCCCCTACCTTAATGTTAGGAGATGTGCCTCTCAAAGTTGACTTATGACCTTTCTTTTCCAAAGGATTATCCCAAGGTAAAAGGAAGACATAAAAATGTGATTGCAGATTGCTTTATTAAAATTATTAAAACCAATACTAAGACAGCAAAACAAGCGTCACAACTTAATATGACAGTGTGAGATGTCACTCTGAGCCTCTATCCTACGCGTTTCACCCACACAAGCATCATCATACGCCTGATTCTATTATGAGCTGCCAGGAAGGACTATTTGTGGACTGTTTATTTATTTAAAGTTTATTGAGCAAACTGATTTCTTGCATGGAAGAGATTGACAGTCTCCAGAAGATGTGCTTCTGGTGGCCGCTATTTGGTCCTTTTTGCTGCAAATCAATTTTTTTTTACAGAGCACTCCTCATCATGAGCAGAAACCTTTCCTGGCTGTTTTGCCCAAGTTTTTGACTCATAAAACAGTTGCAAACATCTAATCACTGCAGGAAGTAAAAGTTAAAATAACTGCTACAACGTAATTACTGTGAAATGTGATTTTAACCATTAGCTCAAGCATTAATGACACCTAATGGTAAGCTTTAATGGTTACTTAATTCTACAGTATTATCACTTAACAGCTAATGATTTAAAAACGAAAACCTTAAAGCCAGTTTGTTGCATAAATGTTAAATAAAACTGAATTAAATCAAAGTATTAATTACTGTATTTGGAGAGATAAACACACTACGCTTAAAAGCTTGGTAATGCTACTTCCCTATTTATTTTATTAAGAAGTATTGTATTGTACTTTTTTTCCCCACAAACATTTTTTTCATCCTGAATAAAGACATCTGTGTGATAGATAATCTTTACATTGCATAGAAACATACGCAGCAAAGGTTAATCCAGTGTGATGAGAATAACTAATTTATAACTTTGCAGATTAGCGGAAATTCTAAAACCCAAGAGGTACATAGATAAATCTGCCATAATAGTCTCTTTGGGAATTGAAGTCAGAGGATGTTATCAATAGTAAATGACAGTGTTGTCAGTCTACACACCATTCAGTTCTGTATGATCAGACTGTCAGTGAAGGTTTCTTTTTATGCCTATGCAGTATGTACTCAGTGGAATAACTATGTGATATGATGTAATTTTGTAAAAAAAATAATATAAATAATTTGATGTACAAAGTGCAACTACACCTTTGCAAATATAAAAATAAAACCACACCCCCTCTATTCCATTTACCTAAATTAAAGCCCTCTTCCCCACCTTGGTGCATACTTATGTCTCTGTAGTGGCAGTAACCTACCATTACCATTTTATATGTTTAGGTGCAGAAATCTGCTCTGGTACTGGAGGTAACTGTGCAGTAACTCCATAGACATGGTTGGAGTTGCATTCATGCAGTAATAATTCTAGCTGCATAACTCCATTCAAATCCATACATCAAGTAATGCCAAAAAAAAGCTCAGCACTGAGGAAGTAAGCCCTGTGGGAGGCTGTTTTCACCATAGAGGAATCAATAGTTTGCAAAACAGTGGGGAGGGAGTCTGGAAGTATTTAAAGATGCTAGAAGGAGGAGAATTCTATGATTTATTATCTTAGGGGTAGTAAAACTGAATATTGAACAAAATTTCATGCAATTGTATATAGAAAGAATGAATGTATTTTTCATATAATTAACACTTTTAGCCTCTTATCACCACCTGCATTATAACATATTGAAACAATAGGACCATATAAGATATATATATAAGATCATTAGATTGTTTATCTGTGTGTTTACCAGTTTGCATGGACTGCAACACATGTAATACAATTTGCAAAACTAAGATTTTACATTAGGATTTACATTTACATAGGATTACAATTCAGAAATGTCTTTGAGAGCTGTTAATGAATACTAAGAAAAATATTTGGTCTATATGCCAAGATTGGCAATCTATATGCTATCTTGCAATATTCAACCAAATTGATGGTTGGTTAAACCATTGGAGTATTGGCCCTGATTTTTTAAAGCTCTCCAAGGCTGGAGAGGTTACACTTTCATCAGTGAAGCTGTTTGTATTTGTTAGGAAATGTTTTCCATTCTAGATCAGATGCATTCCAGGTTTGCTGAATCATCCAGCTTTACTGAGCAAAGTGTATCCTCTCCAGCCTTGGAGAGCTTTTTTAAATCAGGCCCAATGGGTCAATTTTGATCAGCAGATTTCTGTGTAAATTTTTTCTAATGAATTAATTAAAACATTAAAAGAGACTTTATTTTTGGGAGAAAAGTAAGTTGTATATAAGTATAGAATCTCCTTCTGGTGCACCATCAGAGAACTATTTCACGAGCCCACTTGATATTAGTTACATTGAACATGTAAATACTATTTTTTACTGTCTGACATCTAAAAATATACTCTACACAGATGAGACACAAAGGGAAATAAAACTTAAGGTTCTAACGCTTCCCCGTCCTACTCAAAACAATAACACACTGTATTATGCTAGACCTGGAGGAAAAGGAATGGGAACAGGGAGGGGGTCTGTAAGGTGTGCAACTCCGCCTTAATCCCCCAAAACAAAGCAGGAGTAAATCACAAAAAGAGTAACATAGTGATCGCTCTACTAAAATGTATTTTTATTTGGAATTAGCATATTGATATCCCTATCAAGTGCAACATTATCATAATAATGTAAATGTGAATATAAATTGCTGCCTTGCTTGGTTTGTGTCAACATTTGCAGAAAATAAGTCAGCCACAAGCTGGTCCCTGAGGAATCATTTGACCTTACAGAGCAGCCTCTTAGAGCACACAAAGCAGAGACGGGTGCTTAGCGCTGGTGTTTAGATGCCATAGACGGGATGAATACAAAAGGCCATGAAGCACAAAGAAAACAGTCATAATAAAAGCTAACAGGTGCAATAAACACTCTAAACACTTGACAATTTTCATAGTGAGATTGGTTTGTCAAGAGCCTTCCTAATCATCCTATTTTTGCTGTCTAAACTGAATAAAAATTATGGAAGCTGTTTGGTTTCTGATTCCCTTGATAAGAGCATTAACAGACAAAACATGAATGTAATGTACAACACAAGTGCAAATACAGGAATATAGGACAACGTTTGCAACAATACTTTATTTGCCCAAAGGAATAAATTGGATTGTGACTGAATGCTCTGAAAAACACCCAGTCAATGTCAATGAAGCATTTCTGATGTGTTTTTGCAAGCTAACAAGGCCTAATCATAGTGACTCATTATGAATAAGTCTTATTAGCAAGGCAAACATGTAAAATGAGAGAAATCTGACAGTGATTGTCTTTACCATTTGTCTAATAAAGTAAATTGGACGCTGATGGACGAATTATGTGGCTTTACACATTATTGTGACCCAAGAGGCAGTCACCTCCCATGTTAAGTGTTCGCAGTTTTATAGGCTCTTGGCCATTGTTGTAGAACAGTGAGTGGAAAGACTTTTAATTCCTTTTGGTTTTGTATAAATCTGACTAGACAATGCACTACAGGTTCAAATAAATATTACAAATGTTCATGTGATATTGCAAAAGAATAATAAGCATGTTAGAAAACAAATTACAAATGCCAATCTAGACTTTTAAAGCTAAACACCAAGAAAATAGTTACATACACAACTAAACCTACCTAAGGGTTTGCATTCCTGTCCAGTTGTGAAATTTACAAGGCCCTGATAGAGTGCAAGGTCAGCCTGGTAACATGATTTTTCTATTTTGACTTTTAATAATACAGCTTAGTATCCTACCTACCCCCAACCCATGAACAAACAGTGAAGGAGCCTCATAAGAGTAAGAAAACCTGTAGGTCTGTAGACCTGATTAGCTGCTCTTTCCTCTTACAATCTGAACATTGCTGCACAGGGCTATACAAAATACAGTAAAACCTCGGTTATCCGGCACCCACAGGGAATGGCCGATTCCGGATAAGTGTAGTTTCCAGTTAACAGAGGTTTCTCAGCCATTCAGCACTAGACTTGAACGGGGAGATTTGTCCCCATTCACTTCTAGTGCTGAATGGCTGAGAAAAGAGAAACCCTTATGATGCTTGGGCCATTATCAGGGTTTCCCTTTTCTCAGCCAATCATGGAGAGGAGCAATTAGCGGAGCAGAGCTCTGCTCTCCTAACTGCTCTGCTCTCTTGATTGCTCCCGCAGCACTAGGAGAGCTGTGGTATGTGTTCTTGGATGCAGAACACATGCCATAGCTCCATTAGGGCTGCAGGAGCAGTCAAGAAAGCGGAGTTGTCGGGTACCGGTTATCTGAGTTCCGGATAACCGGGGTTCTACTGTACTGAAGTCAAGTCAAAGGCAGGTATTTAAAATTGTTTCAATAAAACTCAATGTGATTATTTAAATAAATATCCTCATTATTTATGGTTTCCTAAATGGTCAGAAGGTTCCTAGAGGTCAGAATAAATGGTCAGCTTATTCCAACAGGTTCGATATTATATTAGAGTAGTTCATGTTTTCAAATTTTTCTTTACCATTTACCTATTAACCAATGGTGTCCAACCATTTTCCAACAAATATTTTAACAATTACTCTCCTCCTATATTTGCAGAATAAGATAATTTATCTTATTAAAGATAGAAAAGAAATCATCCTTCTAATGATTCTTTGTGAGATATTATTATATTAGTGCTGAATGTTTGAAAATGAAGATTTTAGAGAAATCTGACCCTTGACACATATTTTCAATGAATATGAAACATATTTAGAATACAGAGAATGCATTATGGATTACACTTACACTAATTGTAATACATTTTGAACACAACATTATTGTGAATCTATTGTGAATTGGGTGGAAGATAAGCACACCAGACAGCATTCCTAAGAGTTCATCAGGCAAGGCTGTCTGGTCCTACAAGATGAGCCATCTGAGAATGTGAGAAAACCCAAATACCTTGTGTGCTGGATTGATTTTGTTTATGTTAGAGAAAGTATGATTTTTTCTGTGAAACCAAAAGCCGAAAAAAATTGTTGACGTATGTCTATTGAAATCACATATATCAGGATTGCTCGGAGATATCCACTGGCTACAGACTGATCCAAAGCAGACATGGTTTACATCTCCTTTTTAAAGGGCCAGTCCAGTACATATTTGAATACTTAAATCAAAGCAGAACCTCGGTTTGTTTTAACTGCTGCCTCTAATGAGCTTGAGGAATATTATCGTCACTTCCAGTCCTGGTGGTACTGATTAGCAGGGTGTCTCCAGGAAAGCAAGGGGTTTCTTAGTCTCCCTAACTGGAAGTGCCACATTTTCTGTGTTGGGATGTAACATATCTAAAGTAGCTTCAGTCAACTGTATACAACCAATTGACAGTGGTTGGGCAGTTTTGTATAAGAAGAAGGAAATAACTGTTTTCTGGATACAGGTCCTCTTCTGTATTCTGTGTCTAGGAGACCTATAATGTAGATATATGCAATTCTAAAAAAACAGACACAAAATTAAAAAAAAAAAAATTAGATTCTTTTTTCCTTCACTATGGACCCTATGGATTTTACTGATGGTTTCTATCAGGTAACATTACAATTAAAATGATGCCTTCTTCTTTTGTCCTTTCTCACAAATTTTAACAAAGTAAATCTCTTCTATAGTTGTGCCGCAGCTGGAGCTTATTTTCCATTACAAATGCCACAAAAGACCAAGCATAAAAAGATACTGAAATCCCAAAGGGCTTATACTGTGTTAAAAGTGACATTTAATCCTAATAAATGCTACTTTTTTTAATATTGTGGCACAATTTAGTAGGGTAGTAAAAAATAGGCAGGTCTTTCCACATTGAACGCAGCTTGCTTATATCTACTGGGATATTTTGTATAATTCTCTAGTACTATAGCAGGGTGTTCAGCATGAACAATGCAATAATAAGGTCATACATCGTAATTATCTTTTAAGACTCTTAAAACGTGACCACGAATTACACATCGCAAGAAATAATTTATTGATTCAATAATTCTGTGCTAGAACATTGCTGCAGTCACAAATAGCATTGGTAGTCTTTTCAATTAATAGGAAGTAATCACACACATTGCTTTGCAATCTCAAAGTTACAATTGAACTGTACTGGAACTCATTAGAATTTGGAATGTGATTTAATGTTTTTTTTTCCGGAAAACAGAGATAACTGATTAGGACTTTCTTTTTTGTAATTTGTGTTTCATCCTAGCTTCATACTAGACTGAGCATATCCAAAGAGCAGTGTAACGAATCTCATGTGACTCGGGCTGATGCTTGTGGGTTTCATGCATATTGGTTAGATATCACATCTGGACCTAAAAGACAAACCCTTAGGCACTGATAAAAGGATTGCTCCTAAGTTTGAAGATTTTAAAAGAGTACTTCAGAGAAGACAAAAATCATCTGAATATTTACATAATAGGTTGTGCCCACTTGATATCTTCCTGTTTTAAAATATTTGCAGTTTCACTGTGATTGAAAGGGCATTAAAAAAAAAGGAAAAAAAATGCAAAACCAGTTACATTTCAGTAAAGAATCTTTTTGGTTGTAGTTCATATTCCTTTGTCTGGAATGCAAGCCACTCCTAGATGCCAAGGAAAAGCTTTCTTTGAAGACTGAAAAGTTGATAAATGAGTAAGTCTGCAAAAATAAAAAGATTTACCTATTAGCTAGAGAAACATATAGTGTCAGAAGAATTCTAAAACAACTTGGCTTGAAATTCAACGATCATGCCAAGAATATTATCACCTGAACATTTATATTAAAAATCCAGCAAACCATTGTTTCTGCATTTGCATGAGTCTCATACTTCAGCTCAGCTGACTTATCTTTCTTTCCAAATCAGTAGGTAAAGTTTTATTTGTAATAGCCAATTCTACATTCCTTTTCATAAGCATGATCTATCAAATATAGCCATGAAAGTTCTAAAGAGGTTTATGGATAAGCCAGAGCAAACAGCGCCAGGTGAAGACACCAAAAAGGTGTTGGAACAACTAGTGAACTACCTATGTAAAATCCATAAAGGGTTGACCATAAAATGAAGGCTAACAGGAAAAGAAGCCATGTAAACTGTCACACTTACCTCTTCCTCACAAAAGCGCAGGCGTCTCTCTCATTCGCATGCGGGCAGCCCTGCCTCTGGGCGTGCCTACGCTTCCAAGCTTTATCAGTTTTGGCCAACCCACCAGCCATTAAGGAAATGCACTCCTAATCCTCTCTGAATGTTTAGCTAGCTCAGACAAAGCACTCATCGTTCCTGCATTGTGTCTCCACTACTGTCAAGCCCCTAGTTTGCTCAGCAGTTCCTGTATACCTGTTGCCTAATTCAGTGTTTCCTCTGTCTAGCTCCTGTGTTAACCCCTTGTTGCCCGGTCTGTTGTTTCCAGCCTTTTCCCTTGTGCTGTTCCAGTGTTCCTCTCTTTCTGTGGATATTCATGTGTCACCTGTGCCACCTGTCACTTCCAGTATCTCCTGTGTTCCCGATGTCTGCAGTGGCCCCAGTGTCCCTGGTGTCTATTTCCTGGGTCCCTGGTATTTGACCCCTGGCATGTGACCTGACCTCTCTTGCTTGCTGCCTGCCTTGACACAGGTCTTCCTTGACAATTCTTCTGCCTTGTGATTTGGTACTGTGTATCCTCCTGCCCACCCTGGTGTGCCCAAGGACTGCAACCCGGCGGTAACCAGCAGCACAACATGCTCACCTCCAGAGGCTCTGAAAAAGACTTGGTTGCCATTTAGACTCTGCGCCTTGGCCCTTCTCAGGGCTTACACCACTTTTGTGCAAGCCGTAGTGCCCCTAGTGGCCCTGTCTCCCCAAATGTGACATAAAGAGTTTCACCACCAACAAATCATTCTGGAATCTGCACATTCTGTGGCTGAGAAGACATTTTTTTCTGGACTATGATCTGGCAACTTTGCAGATCTCCCCTCTGCTAAAAGAGTATATTAACCACTATACCAGAATCAGAATGCATTCAGTTCAGGCTAGTGCCTGAATTTTTTTAAATTTAGAACCCTGTCACATTCTAAGAGACCCTATTAGTACCCCCAAATTCAAGGTGACACCCACATATGTGAACTGTATTTTGAGGTTTTAATCCCCCCTTACAATATGTTGTCTGAGATTAGTCAATATATGGATTTTGAAGGGTCAGAACAATAGCTTATATTCACAAAAATAAAACATTAGATGTTGGCAAAAAACATAACTCATGTGCATCCCCATTTTTGGCACAATAACTGATTTTTTATTTTAGTAATTCCAAATTCTGAACGGATGTGATCATTTGTATAAAATATCCACCACCGTATGTTTATAAAACTATTATTAGTGTTTTAGAAGGGCACGGATCTTTGTAGCGAAATGATGTATAGAGAAGTCGGATGCTACCTGTTCTACAAATTCTTCCACCTTTCTGAAAATGCTCTTCAAGCTACATACTTGTTACAGGTCATAGTGGAGATGGTAAATCCAAGCTGTATGAGTTATTTTAAATTTGATTGATTTTATCCCACAAAATAATGTTCTTATAAATACACAGCGTTCAGAGACATACTGCAAAAGGCGTGGTTTTGGCAATTTATCATTTGTAATGGGTATTTAAAAATTGAAACATTTTCACTGTGAAAACATCAGTATTTTACTTTCACTCACTCTCCTCACTGAACCACACAGTTTTCTCCATAAGCTAACAGTATTCTAAGAACGGATAACATCGTCTTTGTGAGTTGAATTTCCACAGTTTTCTTTTGCAACATATGTTGGATTTTCTGTTTAGGTCAGCTAAATACATTCTTATGTCATACAGTTGATTTAAAAAGTAGCTACATCCCCCTGCCAGCATGTGGGTCAGAGTGGGTCACTTGTTTCTTACCAGGGTCTGGCATGCCCTCTGCTGAGTCAGATCACTCTAGGGAGCTTCCTTGATAGAAGATCTTTAGGTCTGACTAGCAATGGGAATTCTGGACCTCAGCTGGTTGGGTCACTATTTTTACTTGAATGTGGCTTTGTTAAATTAACTTTTTGTTTTGATGCACATGGAATATATTTAGCTGATTTAAACTAAATTTGTAATTGGGCTGCTTTAAATATAATATTCAAATAATTTATAACTAGAAATAAGACATGAAACTTTTTACTAATAATTAGGGATGAGTGAGCGAGAATTTTAAGTTTGATCTCGCGGGAAATTGGGCCTTTCTCGCTTACCGAAAATGTAAGTGAGAACGGCCTTCTGATTCCCCAAGAGATTGAGCTCTCGCCAAACAGGAGGTTTTCCAGGGCTGCATCATGCAGCCCTGGAAATCCTCTGGGATCCACGGGCACTAAGGGTTAATTAACCTCTAGTGCCCCAGGGATCGCACACTCCTCTCAATGAATGCAGCCACAGCTGCAATCATTGAGAAGATGCCCAGCACAGGAGAACCTCCTGACATTGCAATATAAGTATCTCCTACAAATCAAACATTTGTATCTGTAACAAATGTATCATTTGTAATAGATACTTTTTTTACAATGTCAGGAGGTTCTCCTTTGCTGGGCATCTTCTCAATGATTGCAGCTGTGGCCGCATTCATTGAGAAGAGTGTGCGATCCCCGGGGCACTAGAGGTTAACTAACCTCTAGTGCCGGGGATCGCACACTATTCTCAATAAATGCGGCCACGGCTGCATTCATTGAGAAAATCCCCGGACACTAGAGGTTCATTAACCTCTAGTGCCCTGGGAATCGCAAACAGGAGGATTCTCGGGGAATCCTGTGAATCCTCTGTGAATCCTCCTGTTATAACTTCCTTGATATTCCGATTGTTTCGCAAAATCGGTTAGCCGAAATTTCGTAGAACCATCTGAAGTTCAAGGAAATTTTCGCGAAAATGCCGGAGGTATACTTGCTCATCCCCACTGATAATACATAGTAAACTGTGTTGTGAATTAGTCACTGCAATACATCCAATGCAATATAACATTACAGAATAAGATGGAAAGAGAGAGCTGACTTAAAGCAGCCTGAAATTAAATCTGTAGATAGCACAATAAAGCCTCCCTTAATTTAGGTATACACATGATTCCAACACAATAGTACAGATTATACCTTATTTCAGGCCATTGGACAGACCTATGCAAATCATTTCTTTATGCCACAACAGCCAAATGCACATCCATATCCATTTTGTATAGTACAGATACAGCCTAATAAATATTAAGCCTTTTTTTCCAAACTGCATAGAGCTATTTATTCTTTCAGGCTGAGCAATACTGCACAGTAAAGCATTTGATGGATCTGATAAAGTAGCCCCTTGGTAAGCTAAATAGAGCATTCAGATAGCAAGATTTTAGCTATTCCAGTGAGTGGTGATATGTCTGCTTTTAAAGAGTGGCATCTAGACAAGAGCGCCATGTACACACTGTGGGCTATTGTTGTCCATGTAACCAACCTAGGTCAAAATCCAGCGTGTGTACAGGGGTCCTCCGGCGTCATTTAGTGATCCGCTGTTGTGAATCAGTAGTCGGCCAAGCAGTGACAATACATTTGGAGTAGGATGCAGTGGGGTACCTCTCCCTCATCCTTTCCTTCTTATATCTATAGGAATTACATAGTGCTGTGTGTAGAGAACTCATTCATTGTACTGTCAGTGGAAATGATCAAGAAAGACTGTTTACAGCCACAAGGATGTACCGTCTGTACGTAGCTTTAGGTCTGAGCATCACAGATGTGGATCCAGATATACAATGCAGGAACCCCATCCTTTCCCATTCATTTAATAAAAAATATACCAATATATATTTAAGAACTTAAGCCATCTTTTACCAGCAAAAAAGTATTTTTTCACTTTCATTTTCACTTTTTCATTTTTTTCGTATATTCGCAGAAAACTAAATGCACCTTTAAGCTTCACTGCATACTGAAAAAAGTTAATTTTAAGGTCGGTTTAGTTTGAAGTCAAAACAAAAAACGTTTCCTTGAAAATGATCTCTGTCCGCCTCACCTTTATGAGTAGAAGACACGCTGCAAGTTTAGCAGCAATTCTACCATAACATATTAATGGCTCCCAGTGGATTTAACTACAACAGACCTCTGCACAGCATGTAACATCATGTTGCTATGGAACAGCACAGCGAGCACAAAATGGAGGTGCAAAGTGGTGCATTACAAGGGATAAGCAGCTGCAGAAGGTAAAGCAGAACTGTCATTTGGTGCCCTGTGGGAGAGCAGAAAACAAGCCAAGGGTCCCAGAAAATGATATACAGTTTCTGAAAGGTCAGTGACAAAAAGCTGAAGGAGTTCTCTGAGCTTCTGTCAAACAAACAGAAGGAGTCAGGAGCTCAGAAAAGGCTTTAAATCAATCGCATCATGTATATTTTATGTTGCTATAAATTGTTGGATCCTCTAGTGTATTCATTCTTCGAAGTGTACAATCTGTTTCTTCTGTGCCAAGTACAATTTATTCATGGAACAAAGCTCCTTACTGTGCCCCCATCCATATAAACATAACTGATAACTATAAAAAAATCTTAGGTTAACTTTAAATAGTAAGGGTTGGGGTACACGGGCATTTTTTAGTTGTAGAATGAACATACAAGCAATAGAACCTATAGGCGGTAATTGTCACATGATCAAGTGATCAACTGCATGTCAGTAACTTATGCTTCTAATCAATCACATGACTAACAATTGCTGTGTTTTTTTCTTTTGCTGGTTGATCTTTATAGAGGGATTTAACTAAAGTGTTACTAAATCGAAAAATTATGAGCAGGCAGTTTCTTTATTGCGGAAGGAACAGGCTATGTGTCTTTTGCAGTAAAACTTACCTGCCTGTTCACAGCCTTCTCTATAATGTACAGTGAGGCATTGTACAGTATAGATGTATAGTACAGTATAATCTACAGTAATGAACTTGGGGAGCCCACTGCCCTCATGCTTTAAAACGTAATCTATATCGCTCAAAAATGTGCCTCAAGTAAACGCCCTGGTATGGATTAGCCCATTTGAATGCATAGGAATTTCAAAATTGGGCTTTTAAAATGTTAGGTTAAATACCGGTCTATGTAGACCCAGCCTAACCGTCCACAAATTACAGCTAAATAGCAATATCAATATCTATAAGAGTCACACTTCAAAACACACATGTATTCAACAGCAGGATACAGGACACATGCACGCTACTTTTCCAATCATGCACACACCAATCACCCATATAAGAAAAACAAAAACTTGTATACATTGCCTTCCTTAATAATATCTGCAATATCTTGCTAGACTTCATATGCTTGCAAATGTTTTGTCACACTGCTATGCTCTATATGTGTTACATTGTGCAGGCTTCTAATTATATTTTACAAGGTAGTCAAATCCTCACCCACCCATAGCGAACACGCCAAATCTGAATTGCATGACCACTACCACCTACCGAGTCACATTATGAGGCTGCTAGTTATAGTTACATGTCAGAAGTAAGACATGGGAAGCAGAAAAGGATGGGCCTTTTATTACGGGAGCTGATCAGAATATCTATAACAAAGTAGCCTAAATTGTAGAGGGTCCAAAGTATAAGATCATTCATCAAACTATCTCTAGGTGCCCTAGGATGTTTGGTGACAGTTTACAATGTTGAAAGGTGGTGGTATTTTACTGGTGTATTTATTGCCTCTGAGTACTTACTGTCAAACAACAGGTTCCACAGGTTGTTGCTGCTAGTTTTTTTCAGGCATTTGCAAAGGCTTGGTAATCAATTAGCAAAGCTTTGCAAAAGCCAAGTCTATGGAGATGCCAAGGGCAGCAAATTGCTCCTGGATACTGCATCTAGCATCTAAATAATACATGGAATGCTTGTGAAATAAAGAATTATGAACGGACCTACTTGGACCATGGTAATCGTATTTTGAAAGTGGTTTGAGCGGTAAAACTGCTTGCCAAAACCCCTAGTCTAAACATGCCCTACCTTTTGAAAATAAAAGTTATATTTAAGCTGAAATATGTTACTTTTTTAACCTACTAACATGCATGGTGGCGTTCCCTGTGTTGGCACTGTATCACAACCTTTTGAAATATACAACAAAACAGATGCTGATTTGCATAATTGAGTGTAGCAAAACTAACAATAAAGCCTTCATTATTTATAATATATTCACCCAAATGTTTCATTAACTTTCTAATGCAATATTAATGAGAAAAGTATCTACAATTTCCTGGACAAGGCACCTGCAAATTTTCATTTTAATGATTAAATCCCAGTCTGAGAAAAACACATTGCTATGGCAAGGAACCTGTTAAAAGTTTATTTAGAGATTACAAAAACAACAAAGAATATCATCTAAAAATGATCATTACTTAAGCTTAACAATATATTCTCAAGCAGCTATCATAACATTCAAAACAAAAATGTTAAGTGAATCCAATTTATTTTTACAACCTGAATGAGGATTAGTTAAAGTTAATAAATGTGCTATCCTCAACACAGGGTAATGCACTAATAATGTGCATAGCAGTGTGTTGCCATTCAAAGTTATTTGCACCTCAACGCCTATCTACAAAGAGCTGTAATGCAATGCAAAGATCAAATGGCTATACTTTGTGTGCAGCCTCTGTTTAGCCACTTCCTGTTTACATGCACTCAATTGATGGATACATAGTATTTCTCAAAGAAATATCCCCAACTTGAGAATATTAGTCCATGCCTATGTCATGGGTGTTGAGTGGGTCACTTGAAGACCCATGAATAAATGAAAATAGTACCTTTGTGATATTACCAGGAAGATCCTTGTTCAGGTAGTTTCTGTTATGGGTTGCCTTGTTACATGAACCCCTGGTAAAAACTACAGCCATCCATCCCATCACACAGTGCCTAGGCCAAGGGTGGCCAGGTCGATTGTAGAGTGGGCTCTACACTGAACACCCAAAGGGCTGGAGAAACGTCCACATTGGGCCGTAGTTTTCCCATGCCTGGTCTAGGCAAAGGTTACCTTTGTCATTATTGGGAAGCCTAAAGTAGATAATCGAAAGCAATGATACATCTCCAACACAGGAAGGAATGCATCTAGAAAGGAAGTTTACATGTGGGAGTAGAGAGTTCCTATAACATGAACATATCCCCCTTGAAACATTTTTAATTTATTTCATGTTTTAAGACCAAAACACAAAGATAACAATACCAGCCTCAACATGTATTTTCAGAAGGCTTTACTAAAATGCATTTTATACTTCTTGCACAAGCATGAATAAAAAGTTTGCTTATTTTTTTCTTCTATATCAGGAAGTACACGAACAAAGACAAGAAGTCTACATTAGGGAGTAAAGAAAATCAGAGTTGTCAATCTTAGAGATATGTCCCCATACCAGCTGTCCCTATTGAAAGATTTTTACTTTATTTCATGTTTTGGGAACAACTCCAACATTTTTGATTTTCCCTCACTTTCATTCTAGATGGCACAATAGTGGAGGGCACAGACAGCAATTAAAAAACTTAACAGAAGATGTACCTTTCCTCACTCTAGCCAAAACTTTAACTGAACTAGGTTATCAGTTTTGGTTGTAGATCTACAATTATTTAACCAGACATTCAGACATTCGAGGACACTTTTATAGACAACGACAGAAACCAATTTACCACAATAAATGAGAAAAAATGGACTGTTGGAGCAAATGATCACTCCACGAAGGGACACTTGCTATATATCCCACGTTTGGCTAGACATGATGAAACTACAGCAGGGGGCAAGAGAGATATAATGTCTTTTGTGTCTATAACACCTAACAGACTAAGAATGCTCAGCAAATCTTCTGTGTCACTGATTCAGCAATGTAATCACATCTCCTTTCTTGTCCACAGAGATTGGATTGTCCATAGAAGTAAATCAGGGAGGGAAGTGAGTGCAGGTCTGCACACATAAAATTCACTATATTTTATTTCATTTTGTATGTTAAAAAAGCTGAGACACACCAAATATTGATTGAATCCATGAAACCATATACAAATAAACAAATGTTTTTGTATAAATGTAATTATAATGTTTAACAATATATACCTCCATAAAATGACACTGGATACAAAGTAAGGCTTCGCCTACATTGACTGTTTCCCCAGCATTTAACCTGAGAGTTTAAATGCCCATGTTTTAAATTCTCATGCATTCCATTAGGCTAATCTACATTAGGGCATTTGTAGGTGACGTATTTTTGAGCATTTAAGAGAACGCTCCTTGCCACGTTTTACATTTTTTTAACTGCTTGTCAATGACTAAGCTTGTATACTAAACCTTGAGGAGAATAAATCAGTAATAACCCCTTCATCTCTTTGTTGCTGTTGGGAATGGTTGTTATGTGATCCTGGGAGCAATTCCAGAAGAAACCTTAGATTGGGGTAGGGCAATTGAAATTATAAAGTGGAAAAACATAAAGTTAAACAAAGTAAATATATGATTAAAAATGCATAATCACAGTTTACATTTACCTAACTTTCTCTCTTACCTTTTAATGCTCCCTATCCTTCCTAAATTGTGATAAGCAACCTTAGAGAAAAGCTGAAGCCATTGTATCCTAAATACTCATGCATTATAGAGTACCTTACAAAAAATGAAATTCCTGTTGCAAGGGATGCCTAATAATTTACTTGTTTCCTATTGTAGACTTGAAAAGTAAATAAACATCTCTTTGCTATATCACCCATGCCAACATCCTCACAGGGTCCACCTCCAGGTATTAGGTCTTTCTCCATCTTGATTGGCCAGGCCCGAATAATGTAACTCCGTCACAAGCTGGGTCTGTATGCTAAACTGCACATGCACATAAACGGTTTGTATATTAATGTTATACGCTCAATCATTTTTTTTCAAACATAAAATTCCTTTAAGCATTTTTATCATCATATGTTTATTTAGAATTGCCCAGATTTTAAAGCAATTTGAAAGAAAATTGACAAAAAACAATTCTTAATCAGATCATCTGTTTCTTCAGCAGAAACAATATATTCCTTAGGCTATTAGTGCCAAATAGCTTACATGACTGAGCATAATCATCGGAGGATTGCAGGGCTGTTGTTTGGTGCTATTTTTGTTTTTAGTACTAGAGTCCAACATGATAGTTAAAGATAAGAAAGGCTCTCCGAACATCTCCAATCTATAACCTAGTCCCAATGGTTTGACCTAAACTTCACACCTTAACCATCCCTTAACCAACCTTGAACACTAAATCTAACCTTAAATGTTATTACTTAACCTACAGCTTCCTAACCCTGTAATCAAACCAATATGATTTAATTTGAACCCTTACATTTTATGTTGATTATCCTAACCCTAAACTCTTAAAAACCTAAATACAATCTTGTCACATAAAGGAAGGGGAGAGGTCAATGTTCCCTCTAAATATTACAGCCTGTATTTTGTTTATGGCTGTGATGGATAAAGGAATGGTAGGGAAGACAGTAGAGGTGAGCATAAAGTTGTCAGGGGGACGATATATACACAGACATTGTCACTTTGCTTTGAATGGACGAGGTGACAGTGATACTTTAGTAAAGCTGTGATTAGAAGAGCACCATATCTGGAGAATAGGCAGCTTATGGCCACAGAAGAGTACTGAGACTTAAGCTGCGTACACACTGCCAATTTTTGTCGTTGGAAAGGATCTTTCACGATCCTTTCCAACGACAAGGGAGTGCACGATGCATGAACGGTGCTGTACATACAGCACCGTTCATGGTCTATGGAGAGGGGAGGGGGAGAGCGACGGAGCGGCACCCTGCTGCTCGCTCTCCCCTTCACTTTCATTACGATCGGCTGTCGTCCATCGTCCGTGGATCCGGCAGGTCGGTCGTCCGGACGATGGACGACACCGACTGTACACACGGCAGATTTTCGCCCGATAATTGGCCGATGCCGATTATCGGGCGATAAAAATCTGACGTGTGTACGTAGCTTTAAGTTGAAACTTCTATTAGGCAACAAAAGAAGGGAATAACAAAAAAAAACAAAAAAAAGATGAAGGGAAAAAAGCTCAAATAATATGGAAATAAAATGAATGCTAAGAAGAAGTGTGAAGAATGTGAATAATTCTAAGACCCCATTAAGTTCACATTAAGGTGTAGGCAGAACTCCCTAAATAGGGAAGATGAAAATCAATTTATCAACAAAAGATTGGAATTGTGGCCACCAATACTAAGAGGGCTAGGATAGAAATGTGTTTTTAAGTAAATGTATATAGGAAGGTACATAAAAGAAGATTCGAAGGTCGAGGGCAAAGAATATCAAAACATGGATTGTTCATGGAAAAGAGCAGATTGCAGGATGAGTAACAACTATACCAACCTAGCTAGTGATAAATAAGAGTGGAAAGTGTGTAAAACTAAACAGCTATAGTCATATAAACTTATCTGTCAGGAATGTAAAGGTCTCTGACTTAATGGATAGCTACCCAAGTGCTTAAGAAGATGGTCATTGGACAAACATTTTTTGTGATCAGACAATGAATTTGTACACTTTCAAACACATAGAAAATTATGAAGAAATCAGTCAAGTCTAGAATAGGTTGTTCATTCTCAATACCTTTCATAAAAAAAACTTAAATCCTGTTGTCAGTAAATATTGTGAAAAGCAGATTTACCAAGTTTATACATATAAAAAAAATCCCTAACATGAATTACAGTGGGAGGAGACTACCTGGAAGAACTTAATCTGGGCACCACTTTTACATAAAATTTGCAGAGAGTACTTCTTAAATACTGGCAGGATAATCAACCAAAAAATTGCCACTGTCCTCAGCCAGGAAGATATGAATGACCTTTGGTGGTTTCATAAACCATTGGAACCTCTTTAGATTTGTGCGTGTATTTTATATGTAACAAATGTAACAGCAAATGTAATAAATTACAAATAAAATGGAGACAATACTATTTGAAATTTTACATTTGTGCTGCAATTTTGTTTATAATTTGATAGTCATTCTAGGATACTCAACAGGTGGGTCATTTCTGTAGGTAGTATACTAAACCAGGAAGGTCCGTTCACTGAAAATTGATAATACAAACCATTATGACCATCATTTATCCTCACGGTGAGGTTTACTGTATATTCCATTCTGCACAGGAAAAAGAAGAACACTAAAGATTCAGCACTTGAAAGAGAAGTAGGTGCCCTTGATACTTATATAAAAGATAATGCAAAGAATATAATCATGGCTTGGGAAAAAAACAGATTTAGTAATACAGAATGTCAAGTGACAATTGCATTTAAGTAAAACAGCTGAAGAAACTTATGAAACACTTGCACCAGCTAGAGTGATCTTATTAAGTTACATTGGTCTCTGGTAGTCTTTGTTGTAAATTCAAAATACTTGAAAAAGCCTTCAAATAAACAATGATAGCTGACTAAATTTTGAACCTACCTGGTAAAAACTGTATGACTATAGTGCTGCAATGCTACACCCCATGGCAATAGTTAAGGTCAACTCAATCAGATTTGAAGATCACAATGCATGTAGAAGATCAAGCCCAAATCTTTCCATCTTTAAAAATCTGCGTTGTCTGTGCTTTGTTAGCCATGTATATATTTTACAATAATATACTGCTGATTTTTATTTTCAGTCTAATAGCTGTATGTTGCTGATTGAGCAAAATTTTCCATAGAGACAAAAAGTAAACATGTTGTTAACTAACGTAAAAAAAACAAAGGGACACTGTATTTACACTGTACAGTAATAGTACAAACGGAATCTTAAAGATGTACATAAGGATGGTTTCATTTCTATAGTGTAGAAAAAATGCCTAATCATACTGTGAATCTAAAAGACAAATCTAACTATTGACTGCTCATGGAGCCATTAGGTATTGTATCTTATGTGTGTGAATAGATTCTGTAAGTTTCATGCTGTGGAGAGGAATTGAATGAAAAAGCAGTGTCTTTCAGACTCCATAACAATAACACAGTGTATTCTTTATAATATTACCAAAGCTAAGATGTTTCTTTCTCTTCCACTACCTCTGCTTCCAAAAGAAAAATGCTATTAAAGTTTTACATGGTATTTTTTAAAGCAGAAAGAGCATTAGATTGGTGTTTAATACAAACAGGAATCTAAAAATTAAAATGTTACTGATACTTTTTATGATACGACTGTCTCTACTTACACCAGCAGTCGCCAACCATTGGTGGTCAGTGAGAACATTTTGGTTGTCCGTGGCTCTGGCCGGTGGAGCGGCAGACCATGTCCCCCATAGGGATTGTAGGCTCAGGTAGGTAGGCGAGTTGTGTCTCTGAATACAACCCACCGACTCTTTCATCACAGGCTCAGATCTGCGATGGGAGAGTGGGCAGGTTAAGGCATCATGAAGTCACTAAAGGGGAAATTTCTTCCCCTTTGGGTGACAACCATCTCCCCATGCATGCGTGGTCCAGAGCCGAAAAGGTTGGCGATCACTGACTTAAACTACAACTTCTACTTATATTGCTGGTGATAAGTAAATTATCAGCAACATATTTTAAAATAACAAGCTGTAGGCCCAAAGTAAATGCCAAGCTTGGATAAAATATTCAAATTTGATTTCCAAGCCTAGTGTAGAAAATACAGTTTTGGTTGCTTTATTTATCTGCTCCCTGAAGCTGCCCTTCTTCTGCAGACTCATCCAAGCTGCTCTCTACCCTGAAACAGGACAGGAGAACACAGCAAGGAAGTTCAAGACGTTCAGTATTTCATAAATATGTGTAATCTCTGTCTGCAGAATTTAGAATCTGCCAAACCTCCAGGAGGATCCTTTTAGCCCTCTTCTAAAGTATTGCAAACTTTTGTATATATATATATATATATATACATATATATATATATATATATATATATATATATATTTGTGGGGCTAATATATTTTCTAAACTAAATACAGTAAGACACATGGTGTTCAGGTAAGGGTAAAAGATAATGGTCATTGAAGAAATAAGGAAGCCAGGGATGAAAATCCTAAAAGCCCACATAGTGCCTTGTCCACCAGCAGAGGAAGAGTGACATCAATCACTTGGCCTGGAGAAAAGAATTCGGCTGCACATTACCTGTCACCCTTTTCATAAATGTTAACCTTCCATTACCAGCCATATTGATGAAGGTGGGTTAACATCCTTGAAACTTTTTACCATTTGATTCATTGGCATCCTTGGAGGGGGCATGAGTTTGGACTTGGTGACATGCCATTGGGTCACTTAGCTTGCCACTTTCTGAACATCAGCATGAAAAAAAAACATGTCATACATGTGAGAAACATTTTTCATCTAGCTAATTTACACTGAAGTTTAGTGGGACTTCATTCATTTAAGTATTCAATGCTGTTCTTAATATATTTATCTTGCGGGCTGTGATGTAACATTTAGATCAAACAAATCATGCAAGCATATTAAAAGGTGGATGTACATAATCCTAGTCAGTAATCCTTGTAATAGGTTCTGTATTACTCAAAAGTCAGAATTTTAAATTCACCACACAGTTCTCTCATTTTCTAATCGCACATCATCAGAAACAACAAACTCCCTGATGTTACATTAGGTGAATCTTTTTTTCTGGGATTATCTCCCGACTTTTTTTTCATTGCAATTAACCTAGTAACACATTCTGTGCTTGGCAAATATAAATTAAAAATAATTTTCTTACTTTAAACCCTCTTTCTTCAAGTCAAAGAGAGATTATTATCTGTAAAAATACAACATTAATATTTCTACCGCTAATAATAGTTGTTATTGATGATGAGGATGATAACAACAATTTATATCTTAACATTTTTACTTACAGAAGTATGACATTGGAGTATATGACATATGGGGTTTTATCTAATAATTTTCAAAACATGTAAAGAGAAACATAAATCAGTAATTTGCGCTGTTCTTGAATTATAAATAAGCTTCTTGTTTTTTTTTATTATTATTTTTATATAGTGATGGTAGTTGGAAAGCCTAATTAACCACCTGAGCGATAACCCCGACCTTGGTTCGGGTTTAAAATAATTACAATTATCGATAACCCCGAACTTTTCAGTGAGAAAAGTTCGGGTTTATCGATCACTTACCCGGTCCCGCTGCGATCATCTAGCGTCGTGTTCCAGCGTCGTCCTCCAGCGTCGGGTGCCCTCTCCGGGAAGAAGAACCCGGCCGGCTTCTCTGTCCGTAGCGTGTACGTTGGCGCGTACAATGACGTCGGCGCATGTGCGGGAAATTCAAATTGAAACTCATTCAAACACATTTTGTATTGGATTGAATACAAACTCCTGTATCCAATCCAATACAAAATAATTCAAAATAAATACAAAGTATGTAATTGGTAAATTCAAACTCTCATTTTGTATTGGATTGGATACAGGAGTTTGTATTCAATCCAATACAAAATGAGAGTTTGAATTTTGTTCTCATTTTGTATTGGATTGAATACAAAGTCCTGTATCCAATCCAATACAAAATAATAGAAAATATATTTATGTGGTTTTGTCTATAGGTATGTGACGGACACTAGGGAGGTGTTTTAGAAAAATATATTACAATACAGTATACCGAATTATCGCATTTTCAGTATTTTTCATTTATTTATGTATTCTTGTTTAAGCTGATTTTTTGTGTCTTTTATTTAATTTTATTAAAAGTATTTTTTTTTTACATGATTGTGTGTTTCAAACATTTTTTATATTCATGATATCTACTAGAACCCTGTTCGGACATATTTCTGTAAGTTACAGGTCTACAATTAAAAAAAAAAAAATTTAATGAAAAACAGTGTAACGCTTTTGGAACAGAAATCTAGACCTCAGTGTAACGCCCAGGTGGTTAACTAACCCGTTACTTAACACTAACAATTCAAATTTAGGTAAGAATATAAAAAAACAAAAGCCAAAGTGGTACATCCCTGCAACACATTTGCCCAGGTTTTCTACCATTTAAAAACCTTGCACGTGCATAAAAATGCTTGTTGATCAGACAAACAACAACAATTTTCCAACAAACACACACAGCATTTTGTTGGAGTGAATAGTGTTGACCCTGCTCCACTATTTAGGACTAATAAACCAAGAGCTAAAGTGCTATTTACAATCATTGAAATAATGCAGAAAGTGTGCACAGGATTAGATGAACAGGTGTTTTTGCACTTATTGGAAAAACCCAAAAAAAAAACACTTTAAATCAGATATTTTAAAACCTAAAAATAGGGCAAAAAAGATGAGCTTATTGTTAGGGTTTGCCTATGATTTAGGCCTTAAAAAGACTATTTTTAAGATAAAATACATTTACTTCAAAGTAAATGAATTCCACATTTTCTAATAAAAAAAGCTGTACACTAACAAATGAGAGCATCAAATAACAAGTGTTAGCTTGAAAAAATAACCTAATCAAACTGAAATAAAATGAACTATAAACCTAACATAACTTAATTATTCACTGATAGGACTGGTCAACCAAATATGTAATAAAATTATGATTATATATAATCCATGTGTGCATAGAGCAAATATAATCCCTCAAATACTGAACTGAAGCTGTGATGTATTTGAAGTGTAAAATGTGCATGTTTGAACAAAAGAAAATGAAAACAGCATTCATAGCTTAGCATCTTCAGTTGACAAATTTCTATTGAAAGTGGTGCCAAATTGCCAATATATATGCCAGTTATTAAATTGCTTCCAACTAAATAACTTGACAATCTCATAAATACGATTAAATCTAAGATAAAATGTTGCCTGGAAATGGAATTTGTAAGAGACTTTTGAAAACTTTTTGAGAAGATTTATTCTTACTTAAAAGACACAAATGAATGCAGCTATATGTTCAAAGAGTAAGATTTTCCAATGTACCATCTTTATTAAAAGTATATTTATATATCAAAGGTCCAGAATGTGTTCATTTGTTTTTAAATGTTCAAATAAACGCTAAACTTATAAGGACAAATATGTGGAGATACCAGATGTATCTTCATAATCTATACAGAAACAGTGAGGCTGAGAGGAAAATAGCCTGTGGCTTATCCTCTTGTAAGGTAAATATTCACTTTGCAAAGAATATCCAATCACATGCAATCACATCAATATTTTTGCTTTCACAAGATTAAATGGTTAAAGATCAGAACTTTGCCTCATTAACTAATCTAGGTGAAATGTCCCTTCCAAGGGCATAATCCACTTTACTATGTGAATTGCTTATATTTATTTAGTAAATCAACCTACTGTATCTTTAACTACATGAAAAGCCGTTGGAGGGCAACAATATCAGATCAGTTTGGCCCCATAATTCGAGCAGCCTCATATAAACATTGGTAGAGGCCTGGCCATTGGACCCACAAGTGTTACTGAAGAGAACTGATTGTTTTAAAGTGGAACTAACCCCCCCCAAAAAACAAAAAAATTAATAGGTGGTAGAGGTATTTAGCAGAATAGACATTCAAACTTTAAGCTAAAAACATTATTTTTCTTGGATCCTAGTTGTTCTTTGTTTTTATACCATGCAGTGTATGGCATGGCATCTCCCTCTATCAATGAAAATGCAGGGATCATCAGTGGCTACCCAGCAGCTCAAGAGGATTGCTGTGGACCTGAAAAGTCCTCCATGAAGTTGGTGGCAATAAGGCAGCTTTGTTGGATGCAGTGGTGACTGGTTCCTGAACCTATCATCGGTGTAGGGCATTTATGAAGGAGTGTGTGCCAAAATCGACAAAAATGCATGTATACTTGCTGATCATGGCTCTTCCATTCCAATGAACATTTAGTTAAGCTTTGTATTAGCGTTAACTGTATATACATAGTTTTTTTTACTTTTATGCATTTTTCACTCTAAAACTAGCCACATAACAAATGTTAAATTTGCAATCAAAAGTAAACAACTACTTTTGGATGTTTAATCAAAAACCAACTGCTAAAAATGCCATTTTGTAACTTCGTATGCACTAACTACACATGTGCAGTGTTTGTTTTGCAGATGATTCTTCAATAACTAATACCAGTAGGTATAATGTGGGTGTGAAAAGTATACAGTTCTGTTTCTGCTGCTGCCAGCAGAATATATTTAGCTGCTGTCCAGCAAAATGAAGGCCTTTATAGAGATTTAGAAAGACTTTTACAGTGTAATGTGCCTGGGCACACAAACCACAGCCAACTCCAAATATCCTTTTATCAAGTTTTATTATCGTCATAAAACAAGACTTGGGTTATTTACAGATGTTAAGTCCGATAAGTGTAGTACAGGAGGGTAAGGCAAAGGCAGGTCACAAACAATCCGAGGTCAGGGCAGGCAGAGTTTAGGCAAGAGTTAGGTTTCAGACCAGGTCGCTATGGTAATGACAAACTGGATCAACATAAACCAACACAAAGGACGCACCCAAGCACACTGTGTTCTCAGAGGCTTATAGCGGGCAATGGTGTTCAGGACAGGTTCTCCTTAAATGGCCAGAGTGACCAATGACCTTGCGCCACCTGGCGCTATTTGATAGAGGGTAACTGAATTTCCCTGCGGCCGATTTGCCGCAGGGAAATCAAACTAACTATGTCCCGCCTCGCAGCGAGGCAGACAAGTGCCACGCCCGCGGGGGGTACAAGAGGCATGCGTGGTAGCGCGCCCACCTCTTCCCACAGCACCCCTGGGACCTGCACTACTTTGCACCTCCACAGGAGTGCTGAGAAAAGTGCTCCCAGGAGTGCTGGGACTTTCAGTGATCACATCCATAGAGATGCAAGGGATGCCGCCTGGCCGAACAGTAGTTCGGCTAGGACGGATCCCTCCACCTGCAGAGAGAGACACGCTGCGACCAGGGCAGAAGCCTCGACCATGGCAGCGGCGTCTCCCTCTCCGGCTGGGATCCCCAGGGAGGCCGCGGGCTCGCAGGACAGGTAAGTTCCTTACATACAGGTCTCAAAGCTGGATCATTGGTAACTTTTGGGAAAAATGTATTCAACATAGGTTTGCTATTAAAAATGCCAAATGAAATATTTGTATTACAATAAGCATACATTAGTAACATAAATCAAATAAATCAACTAAATATTTATATATATATATGATATATATCATATTATAAATGTCATCATGGCTGCTAACCACTTGTCATAGTCCAGTTAACATGGGAACATTTTGAACCACAGGTAATATTGGTAGGCAACACATACAGCTTCGGAAAGGTTTTAATTAATCAGCTGCTAATGACGGTGCAAGGTGTTTTATGACTACCAGAATGTTTAGAATAAGCCAAAAATTGCTGTGATGCGTTTATAGAAATTTTAATTGGTTTCAATTTTTTCAATTGTAACCAAAGGAATGTTCCTGTATCCATTCATGTATTAATTTCACAAGCAGCTCAGGTACTGCTGTTAAACAAATATGTTTTACTTTTCAGATACCCTGTTTGACAGATGACATATAAAATGACTATATGATAGAGTAAAATTGCTGTTCCTACTGACCGATAATGGTGACATAAACAGTGATAACAGATGGCTCTCTGAATTTAGCAGATTGCATAAAAGGACACACATGGATTTGGGAATGCACATCGCTGTGGAATTTTTAAGTCAGGCTCCAACAGGGAATTACAGCTGCAAGATGGTGTTCTCACCATCTTTGCAAAAATGGACAAGCTGTGTGACTAAGTTTTAGTAAATGTATTTTTATTTTATATTATTTATGTTTAATATGTAGAACCAGGATTTGCCCATCAACACAAGATGAAGAGAAAATCTGTGATAAGGGAAGGATGAAGTTAAAATCCATGTCCATGTCGGGGCATCCGGTACTGGACCAGGACCCCTTTGGATCATGGAATCTGTATTAGGGCGCTTTCATTGCCCAAACCCCCACTCTGCTTACCTACCTATAAACGACAGGTAAACAAACAGGGGTTAATGCCCCTTTAATTCTGCTTTTATAACAAAAGACATTAACCTCCTGGGCGTTACACTGAGGTCTGGATTTCTGTACCAAAAGCGTTACACTGTTTTTCATGAAATTTTTTTTTTTTACATTTTAGACCTGTAAGTTACAGAAATATGTCCGAACAAGGGTCTAGTAGATATCATGAATATAAAAAATGTTTGAAACACACAATCATGTAAAAAAAAAAAATGTACTTTTAATAAAATCCTATCCTATTTTTTTTTTGCATAGAAATTTTTGTTTGTATTGTGGGCTTGTAATTCTTAGGATTAACTTCCGGGTATGATAATTATATTTATTTATTATATTAAAATCATAAATTATAATATAATACATAAATATAAATAATAATTTAAAACAATAATGAAATAATAGACAACAATGTAATCTAAAAATAAAATTAAAAATGTACGGTACTTTTATTTTTATGTTGTGTGGTGTTTTTGTACTGTAAAAACCATTTAGAAGCAGATTACATTGTACTCTGCTTTTAAATTTCCCTCCCTGACACACCCCCATACATCACCAATCACATCACTGGAAGATGACTCATCCTCCGGGTGATGTGAGGGGGGGGATTTCCCTGTGTGCCTTACACAGAGACACAGGCACAGGCTGGAAGCTGCAGCTGCTCGTATCTCCGGAGAGATGCATAGCACAATGTAGGATTTCTGCATTGTGCTATACATCTCACTACAGATACCAGCAAGCAGAGCTGTGGACACTGGGTGAGTATTTCCTTTCAGTTGTAATCCGATTGTCATACAATGTATGACAATCGGATTGCAATATAACATTTGTTTACATTGTGTTTGTGTTGTGTACCGTATATGTGATTTTACTATGTGTGCTGTGAGTGATTCAGGGAACACTCTCAGCATGATTGGCTGACAAAGTCATGTTGGGAGAATGCTCCCAGCATGACTTTGTCAGCCAATCATGCTGAGAGTGGGAGGACGCCGGGAGCAAGATACAGGAGACACAGTCACTCCGGCCGGCGCTGAACAGGAGACAGGAGAAAAGGCAGAGGGGGGGCTATACAGGGGGGACGGGACAGCAGCTGGGAAGGATACATTTTGATACATTTGGACCATAAGACGCAGGGACTTTTTCCCCCCACTTCTGGGGGGAAAAAAGTGCGTCTTATGGTCCGAAAAATACGGTAGACCTTGCTAGTACTCAGAACATCCTAAAACATTTCCAACACCATCAGCGGCAGAATGTTTATAAAACAGAATAGATACATGCTTTATTGTTGTTGATGCTAAATTCTGACCGTACCATGTGAATGTTGCAGCAGAAATACATGCAGACATTAATGAAGGACTTTTTAGATTCATCAGACAATGTTTTTCCAGTCTACTCTTGTCTACTTTTTGGTGAATCTGTGTGTATTGCAGCCTCAGTACTGCTGTATCTGCCTGCAGGTTCAATCTGTTGTGCAGTCAGAGTTCCTTTTTTGCATACCTTGGTGTAACAAGTGGTTATTTGAGTGGCTGTTGTCTTTCTATTAGCTAAAACCCATCTGGCCATTCTCCTCTGACCACTGGCAACAACAAAGCAGTTTTGCCCAGGAACAGCAACTCACTGGATATTTTCCCTTTTCATGTCCTTCCCTGTAAACCCCAGAGATGGTTGTGGGTGAAAACCCAGCAGATTAACAGTTTCTGAATTACTTAGGCCAGCTAATTTGGCACAAACAAGGCTTAAAGTCACAATTTTGAGGTCACCCAATTTTGAGGCAATATTGAATATCTACACATGATACCTTTTAAATCAGTGCTATCATGAAATTTTTAATGTTATATAAAAGGGTGGATAAGAAAAATTTGTCTTTAATTTTTTTTATTCAGTTTAAAGGGGAAGACCCTTCCCCATCCACCTTTACTAAAGGGGGAATGGGTAACCCAGAGCCTCCTGGGATACTGCTGCCTCCTTCTGCACATGCCCGATCTCAGGGCTTTCCCACAATGTAAAAAAAAGTGCCAATCTCATGCATCCACATAACATTTTCAGAAGGAAACATCACCCGATCTTGGGCCTGCACAGTGAGAAATCAGATGACCTAAAAGTACCTGGAAAAAGACTCCAGGAGATAGCAGCTCTGAAAAGAAATAATTCTGGATGGTTCTGGACCAAATAGAATCAGATTGCAAAGGGATCAGGGGCTCTTTTAAAGTAAAGGTAAGTGTCTTTTTTTTTTTTTTAAGAAAGCTCCTTTTAAAGTGCGCACAAGTCTATATTTGTCTGTTGATGTCCCGATGTTTTAATTAACTAAAAAAATTGACTATACCATAATAATTAATACATGCATAATACATTCATGTAAGTATATAAACAGTAATTGCTGCAATGTACTCATGGCAAATAAGTTTTTTTTCGACTTATGAAACCTATGGAACCTTTTTTCTAAGTGTCTAAAGGACAAGATGTTCTTGTGGCCCATAGCAACTAATAAACTTGTGCCATTTATTATCTCTTTGCAGTGTGGAAGAATGAATGAAAGAATCGGTTTAATTGCTTTAGGCTAGGAGAACAATCTGTCTTTCAGATACTTTAATAAATAATGCCTTATGGTAATTAAGCTAGTAAGCAAGTTTTCTTTCCCACCTTAGGAAGTCTGGATTTTTAAATAGACTGATATTATGTAAATGATAGAAAGTGATACTCCATATCAAAAAATTAAGGCCATCTAATTACATTGTATATTTCCACAATGAATGTTAATCACTTCTCTGCAGCATTAATTAACCAGTCTGAATCTTTTTTGGTGGCATATGCTAACTAGGAGATATGTACACACTGCCAATGCTCAATCAGTTATAAGAATAAAAAATTGCTTTCTTTCATGGGTGAGTAAGTAGCTGCAAACTTTCAATGGATAAATGAATATTAATCAAAAGTCCACTGGACAGATAAATTGAAATGCATGTGAGAGTCACAAAAGCTGTTTCAGTATAAAAGACTGAATAAAACCGATTGTGAACGATAACATTTTCTTGATAACCCCCATTTCCCGTATTTTGTCAGGTTTAAGAATTATGATTAACCATTTCTCTAAAATTATATCAGTGCAAGCCCATGAACAGGACTCTGTCAATAGACTTCTAGTAAAAACAACATATTCTCCACATGACATATCCTGCAATTAATTTTGTAATTTCAGTTATTCAACAAGGATGCTAAATACAGTTTCTAATATAATGATAGATATAAAGACGTAAAACATATGTTGTGCAAAACCTTTTTTCAAGTATTGAGTCACCAAAAGAACAAGGCAAAGGAATTCTTTGGACCAAAATGGTGCAGTCACCATGCTGAAAAAAGCCACTATATCTCAATTTTTTGCAAATCTGGGATCATTTACCTAAACCATGTCCATGGATATTTTAGAAGCAATGAAATATTAAATATGGGTAGTAAAGAGGTGTAAAATTGTAATACTAGTCTTCATACATCACTTTCCAATGAATGATCGAAGTATATGGCATAGTATACCAATAGCTAAAAAAAAGCCACTCTGTGCTATGTTGACTCACCCCAACACATTCCCTTCATCAAGAAAATACTAAGTACTCCCTGCAGATGTAGGGATGTTGAGTTTTGAGATCATGATGGGAGTTTATGTGTTGATCAAGAAAGAAAGGTAAGATAGAATTCACCTTTAAGAATATGTAAATACTTTAGTGTCTATAGTCTGGATACCAAATTCAAAATATTAACATTTAACATATTTTATAACCACTATTTTCTCATTATTTTAGCATTGAAAGCCAATCAATAACCAATTTCAAAAACTTAAGAATCAATTAATTTTTTAGTGCAATTAAAATATTTTGTATGTTTATGTATACAGATACTGTATGTACAACAAAGGTAAACAGAGGTAAAATCCAGGAGAAATAGGAAACATGAAGATTTGGTTCCAAAAGAAAGAAAGTTCCTTCAAATGAGATAAAGTTGAGCGCTTTGGGAAAGGACTGTAGATATGTAATATATATATAGTGTTGAGCGAAACCCGAACTGTAAAGTTCGGGTCCGTACCGAACTTTACGATTTTGGGTACCCGAACCCAAACTTTGAGCCGAAGTTCGGCCGAACCCGGGGAACCCTAAACTTTCAGGTGTTCACTCATCCCTAACCACTAACCATTAATATTAGTGCTGAGCGAACCCTAACTGTAAAGTTCAGGTCCGTGCCGAACTTTACGATTTTGGGTACCCGAACCCAAACTTTGAGTCAAAGTTCGGCCGAACGCGGCGAATCCCAACTTCCAGGTGTTCGCTCATTCCTAGTAATATATAAAATACATTTATAGATTTATAATAAATATTCAAATAAGGTTCACATTGTACCTCGCGGTAAGTAATTTTGTGGAAAAAGACAAAGTTTTTAGTTTTATTGGATGTAACATTTAGAATTCATTCTAATAATCCTAATTCTAATTATCCTTCAAAGTACAATTGTTTACAAAGTTTCTCTTTAAAGCCAACAGACAGCATTACTGCTGTGAACTGCAACTGTTTATGCTCCATGTGCAACAGGATATTGGTGTTTCTGCTTTGTTAAATCATGCCATACCACCCTCAACGATTTGTAATCAGTATGCCAGCATGAATCACAGAGCCGGATCCACATCCAGACGTGCATTTATCGGCATGTACAAACATGGTCAACTTTATGAAAAATAAAAATGCACATAATCTGAATGTTGATTTTACTGCATTATTTCAGGATTAAATTATTTTTGGGGGTAGAATTTTTTATTTCTGTTTTAACTGTTTTAACAAAACACTTCAATTACTGCTGTTGGTAAATTATTATGGATAACCTTTGTCTTCAAGCTTCTGAGAACAGAATTTCCCAATCTTTTCTTTTTTTCATTCCACTTGCTGTGACACCCATCAAATTAGAATGCCCTAGTAATTATGTTACTATTATAATAACTAAAGGTTATTTTGTATCTAAGATGAAAAAAAAATTGTTGTCTCAAATTTGTAATTATCTGTAAAACAAATCAAATATGTCAGAAAACTTTGTTTAACTGCTATGGCTTGCAGTCTGATATGCCAGTGCTGATGGTGTAGTGAATCTACCCAAACTTCTCCTTAGGCCTCTAAATCAGTGTTTTTCAACCAGGGTCCCTGCTAGGGGTTCTTCAAGCAATGAGTAGTTTGTGACTCTCAGATCGGTTTACCTGACACCAGTTATCTTTTTGGCTCTCTGTAAGGGTGATGTTTAGAGATAAGCTAATCGAAGCTGATGAAGTGGAATTGGATCCGCATTTCAGGAAAAATTTGATTTGCTCCGTATCCGAATTTCCTCGCAATTCGTGGTAACGAATCGAAATTTTTCCTGAAATGGAGGCTGCACGTGCGAGGACTTTAGAGATTCCACTACGATCTCTGGGCACTACAGGGGATGAATAGGCACTACAGGGGATGAATAGGGACCTTAAGTGCCCTGTTTTCTCAGATAGTGAAACTCTATCTAAGAATACATAGTGCAGCGCTGCAACAGCAATCGCGGTTGCCGTGCTGTGCTTCTACTACATATTCTTAGATAGAGTTTCTCTATCTAAGAATACAGGACAAGTCCCCATTCATCCCCTGTAGTGCTGTGTATTCTTAGATAGTGAAACCCTATCTAAGAATACATAGAACAGCGCTGCAACAGCAATCGCTGTTGCCTTGCTGTGCTTTTACTATGTATTCTTAGATAGAGTGCCTCTATCTAAGAATACAGGGCACTACAGGTGATGAATGGGGACAAGTCCCCATTCATCATCTGTAGTGCCTGTACATTGTAGTGGAACTGCAGAGGTAATCTGCAGTTCAGTTTTGCCACTGTGACGTCACGTGGGAAACTGAACTGCAGCGAACTGGCCCAATCGAATTTTCCAGAAATTCACTCATCTCTAGTGATATTCTATTGATTGGATGGAAATATAAGAGGAATTCTTTTCCAATGACCACGACACTAATGCCCTGCAATGTGTGGATATACTAATTACAGTAGGGGTTCCTTAAATCCTGAAAGGCATTTCCAGGGTTTCCTAATGTTAGAAAGGTTAAGAAACAGTGCTATAAATGAATCCTCTCCAAATACAATTGCTTGCGTGCAAAGGAGAACACGCCAGCAAATTCCATAGGTCACCCACATTTTTCCCTCAGGTTTCCCAAACCCCTAGAGTTTATGGGCCAGACTGATTATAGTTTAAGAGTCCTTGCTAGGGATCCCAGTTTAAGGACGCTACAAATGGTTTAGCTCACTATAATTTACCCTTCAAAATAGACTGATATATATTCATCCACATATAAAATAGACAGATACATATGCAAGTCTGATGTGGTGTCTGTAAAAATCCTTGAGACTTTTTTGGGAAAAGAGTATGCAACATATTTATATTAAATAAAGCACAAGCACATCGGAAAAAATAAGAAATTGTCAATTAAAGTGGTATAGCCAAATTTAAGCCTTCAAAATGTTTTCAATATTGTGGGAAAGAATTAGAACTTATGTAATGTTGCCTGTGACTGAAATGGTTCCCTATTTATTCCTATTAGGCAAGTTACTTAGATAGTAAAACACAACCAACATTAATATGTCTGCAAATGTTCTAGCCTCACGTCCCCAACTTTCAAACGCTGGGAAAGCAGATGCCAGTCGGGCATCTGTTTGCGAGCATTAGGCTGGAGGGCGGGACCGTGGGGTAGGTAGGTGGGACCGGGAGGGAATTTAAAATAATAATGATTTTTAAATGTACCCATTGTTTTTAAATTACCTGAAACATAATGATGTACAAATTTTAGTGCAATTAGAAGAGGGGACTGTGAAAGCATATGCTACTATTGAGCAAATATTCACATAATAGATATAAAAAAGAACATATAAAAACATAAACTAGTTAGGAGAAAGCAGAATTGGAGTAAGTAATAGAGATATCCATATAAAGACAGCACACTAATTTAGTATTTTAGCTAGTTATCACATTAAGCTTGATGGCACAACATTGCAGTAACACAGTGTGACTTACTTAAGAATAGAAATAGGATTTAAAAAGTTCAGAAAACCAGTAAATATACAGTTTATGGCACCACAAAAGTAATAACAAATAATTAGTTGTGATAGGTTACTGTAGTATTTCGCCACCTTTTTAACATTGGAGAACACTTGACATGACTTTTAGGTCTTCAGGGAACCCCTGCTATATTTGCTATATCCACAGTAAATTGGTGTGGCAAACATTGAGAGGAATGCTTCTTACATTGCTGTCCAGTGTGAAAATTTTTTGCAAAGGTATTGGCAGTGTCACTTTAAAAAAAAATCACATTTCTAAAAGATGGTGGTTTTTCAGTTTACATTGTCATAAAACTGTGCCGCTTAACTAATTATGGTCTTGTATGTATCTATTCTATGACTCTATGATTAGGAACTCATATATTATACCTGTAAGGCATAAGAACAGCAATCTTTAACCTCATAAAAAAGTCAAAGCTGCTAAAAAGTTTTTCCCCAAAACAAAAAATCACAAAGTATTTGTATTTTAAAAATATAATAATACACACAACAGAGTATTAAAAAAACTCAACACAAAGACAATCTTTATTAGTTGACATTAAGCTACTTAATATTTGAATAAACCACATTTTCATTAACTAGACACCCTAAAGCTATTCTTTGAGTCATTGTTGTAATTACTAATAAAGAAACAAAAAAAGATGCTAGAATTTCAGCAAATGCACAACTAACTTATGCTAGGATTTTTCCCCAATTATTGCTTAGCTCCCTGTAGTCTCTCAAGCTGTTTTATGACATTTTAAATTCTGTAAATAATAAAGCCTTTTGCAGGGACCAAAAAATCTTTCAGCATTTTCATGTGACCCTAGAAAAAAAGAAATCTATTTAAGACACATTTTACTGCGACATAATGAAAGGCTTTTACAGCATTTATCTTTTAAATTGGAGATGCTAAGTACCACCAGGGGAGGTATAGTCATAAAATACAACATTAGTGTACAATGGTGCTAATCTCAGTGAGCTAGATGGGATCCTGGCTGCCACCTTTTCATTTTTTTTCAAAAAAATATTCTTACATTACTTTTAGGCAATCACAAATCTGACACAATGGCAAGAAATATGATTTCATATGAAATACACAGGCTAAATAACCTGTCTGACGAAATTCTAGCCACGATAAATGTAGGAAAATTATAACAATGCAAAAAATTGTATAAATAAGGCTTACACTAATGCTTCAAGTTTTGATGAAAGAAAAGAAAGTGTATTACCATATATTAAACCCAGAGGCTTTTGAGACATTATTCAGAACAAAGCCTAATGAGATGGAAAAAAATGTACTGGTAAAGTTGGGTAGGTTTGATCATATCATGTATATATTATGCTCAGGTATTGAGATGAAAGAGTACAAACAGGGGAGTTATATACACATTTTTTTAGAATACACATA
>NC_092858.1:156680242-156681621 GCF_032062135.1 Pyxicephalus adspersus | reverse complement strand
ATGGACCTTGGCTTGCTTCTTAATATTATCATGTTCTGATCCATTAGATACTTTATACTTCACATTTCTAAAACCTATTTTTCTAATATCCTCTAAGACATTATCCATCCACTTTTTTCTATGCCTTCCATTCTCTCCACAAATGCCCAATCCATATAATTCTTTGAGCTTTTATAAACCTGACTTTATCTGGATCATTAAATAATTTGCTTTAATTTGTGTTTCATTCTTATTATTCATATTCTGTTTTTATTCATATGCCCATATTGATTGAATATGCACAGATTAATGGAATGCAATTATTTTCCTTGAAATACCCTCATTTTTGGTTGACATAGTCCATGTTTCACAGCCATATGTTACCACTGGTCTTATTATAGTTTCATAGATTTTAAACTTTCGTTGTCAGCCAAATGCTCTATGGCAAATGGTTTCATTTGTTACCAATGTGGATTTTAGAAAACATCTATTTATGGATGTTATTTCATGTTACACTCCAGATTCAAAGAAAATGGATTACAACAGTATACCCAAGGAAGTAGGACTTGCAAAAAACTATTACACTCCAGATTAGTAAAGTGGGAGCTAACTTCCAGTCCTATAGAGTTCTCATACCCAGGGCTATGGCTATGTCCCACATCTTTTCTTACCAATTCACAAAACTCACAGCCCTTAACACTGGGTTATGCAAGATTCATTGCTAGTAGCAAATAAGTTCGGTTCCTGATAGACTATTTATGGGTTGTATCAATATGAATTTCAGGAATAAGTGAAGTAGCTGTTCTATGGTACCTTGCTTTTGAAAAAGAGGACCATACAACAAATGTCTGTCTGTCTTTCAAGAGTTTAGCCCTAAACAATCTATCACTGACCCTTCTAGGTGCTTGTAATGCGAAGTTATTAACTCTCTACAAAGATCCCAATAATTTATCCAGAGTTGGTTTTATTCAGTTTCCAACAGCTTAGAAACACCAAAACGTTGGCCAGCACCCTATCAAGATTCTGGCTCATCATACATTAATAGACAAATAATAGGACTGAAATTCATATACTTTAAAAATTAATTTCTATACAATGCCTATAGCTGCAAATATCCTGTTTTAAGGTGTTTTAACTGTTTCTTCAGAATATGTAAATACTTCATATTATATCAGAATACATAAATAATTCATAATATGTGCATTCTTGTTCACTTTAGGCAAAAGCCATGAGGGTTCATATTATGTTATCTAAAATGCTTAGTGAATCTCTGGTAATACGTCCTGATTAAAAAAATAAAAGAGATGTATGGAAGGTGACCTTAAAAGTAAATCCTTAAATCTAGAGTAATAGTTAAAATGCAAATAGTGTGTGCAGGCATTTAGAAATGTAATGCCTCC
>NC_092858.1:156675611-156678766 GCF_032062135.1 Pyxicephalus adspersus | reverse complement strand
AATGCTTGACATGTCAGTGGTATTCTGATAACCAAGGGGCCATGTGCAAGTAGTTCCACCACCATGCTAATCCCAGCCTGCATATGTCTTCCAGTAGTTGTTTGCTCTTACAAAAGTATAGCATATAAAAACTTGCCCACTCCTGAAAGTAGTGGTGTAGAACCTAGAGAGGTTATGCACAACCTGGCCTTGGTGGGATAGTGGGGTGTTTATAATATGAGAATACATTTCAGTTGTAGGACCAATCCAGAACAAACCCACACAAATAGAAAATGCACTAACTCTCTGGCAGGGGTTATATTTAATCAACGTAATTACATATTAACTGTGTTGCTTGATTAATATGTCAACTGTAGTAGAGATAATATTGGCAAACTCCTTTGGGGTAGAGCCTGAATTGAATGGGTTCAGCTTGTTGATTCTTTAACATCTCTTGGATAACATTGTATTCTTTAATATGCACTGTAAGTTTACCTTTGAGTTATCAACAAAGAACAGCAATGTTCTAAGTAACAAGAACAGAACATGTTTGGAAAACTATAATACTTTTGCCTTTAAAATATGGAGAGAACAATGTGAAAAACTATTTTTCAGAAATCTCTTCATAGCAATAGAACGCAGAGAGCACATCTTTCAGAAACTACTTAGCTAAAGAATTATTACGACGTCTTGAAATTATGTGACATTTCTCAGATAAGCTCCAATAGCTCAAATGACTTCTATCACACTTGTCCTAGGTCCATTGATGGTTTGGATATATTTGCCTCTAACAATATGTTTTTCATGGAAGGCTTTGGATAATGGAAGAACAATAGGCTTTATGTAGTTCTATTTTATTATGTTATATGTAAAACTGGCAGCAAAAAAATAGTTTTCAAGCCACAATGTAAAATAACTACCTATCAATCTGCAAACCAAAATCTTTCATTTGTACTACCTTAGCCTGCAGATCCAATTATCTTCCAACATTTGCTGCTCAACCATGCTGAGATTATTCACCAACCCTCCAGTTAGACTATAATAAGAAGGTCTATACTCACATTTGTACTCTGAGTAATAGGATATGGATGTTAGCATTGTAATAATCTTACTTTGCTCTAAAATGCCTATCAATTATTTGGCCCAATTTCCAAAGAGTATCACACATGTCTGATTTTTGAAATCTAAAACACGTAATATATCCTGAGAACTTTATTGCCTGCCTGCGCATATATCTTGGTTGGTTTCATTACCGAACTGATTTATATTTCAATGCAAAGTATGAATTGTAAATGTGAGTGAAATAAATAACTAATAAGGTCATCAAGTTGTTTGACATTGTAGATTCTTGTGTTTTTTTATTTTAAGTTTAATATTAAATTTAATAAATATTGGACATATTTCGGTGAGTTATGCCTAAGAATTATAGCCTTCAATGTAAAATAAATTTCTATCCCAAAAAGTTATTTTTTTTTGGAATTCTCAAATGTAATTCTTTTTGCATGGAAATTTGTACAGAATTAGAACATAGTATATTCCTAGTCTTATGGGTTGGGAGTCTTTTGAGATGGGAGAGTGGGTGGGTTCTGCCATCATGATGTCATTCTGGGGGAAGTTTCTTTCCCTTTAAGTGACACACTGGTCCCTGCGCATGCGCGGTCCGGAGTCCGTTAGATTAGTGGTCTGTGACAATCCAAAGGTTGGGGACCACTGGGTTAAATGATGTTGGGTGTCATTCAGCATGAAAGACTGGGGACATTTTGTAGCAGGATACAAGTACTGTGGGGTCAAACAAGAATTATAGGTGAGCAATGCAGCCTAAGCCTTTTTTTTTAATTTTTACCATGCCTGGGAATTTAATGTAAAAAAAGGCAGAGATTAAACATGATGTTCTCTACATAACTCTGTAATTAAAATTACCACATATTCATTCAACTAAGTAGGAATTTGCTCTTTTTTGTAAATCTACCCCTTTTAGTCACCCATCTAAAATCGTGCCCCTTAAATTCCAGCCACAACTAACTTGTGCAGCATATTTTTCTTAAATTACCTTGATTTCAAAGTTAAAATGCAGTTAAGTTATTGGTTTAATAATACTGAAGCAAAAAAAGATTGAAAGATTGATATAGTTTTTGACTTTTTAAAGTTTTGAAATGTGTTCATTACTCATTTAACCTTTTAAAAATTAGCGTGTCCTGGATTTACCTCTGCTCTAAGCTTGTCTGCTTCGTATATATCACAAAATACAGAGATCTGTAGAGTCATATCAAGTAAAATTTTAAGTAAAGAAAATGACAGATGAGACAGGCTGTAAATTCCCACCTGTATAATATTTGAGGAGGCGTAATGAGAAATTATATTGCTCAAATATACACTGTAACTGCTCTCTTGCCAGTGAAAACTGTTATGGACCTAGAACGGAATTCTTAGCCTCCATTAATAGCGAAATTAGCTACATAACTTAAATTATGCACACTCAATTTTATCTAAGTAACAGGGTGTTAGAGCAATTAAAAGAGTGCAAAAAACCTGTGAGAGAAGCCTTGCTGGCTGTAGTCTAGAACTATTTATCTTCATTATGAGATGGTGAATCAGATTGGCGAATCTGAAAGGTTATAACTTTATATTCCATTTAATGTATAAATTTGTATCACATATTCAGAAACTTTTCAGTTTGATATGTGCCAAATTTCCCATTTATTTGCAATGATATTGTTAAAGTCCAACTCTAGCTTTAGTTGAATAAATTACCGTATGCTCCCCAACACCTGTAGGGATTAAACTCTAAACTCCACAATACTTACTTTCTTCCCGATTCTGTTCCCAATGGCACACCACTTGGACTAGTACCATCATGTAATCTGGGTTTACAATAGAATGCTGAATGGAAAGGTAGTAGTATAAAATACTGACCAATGGATTTGTTTCGATTTTAGATGCAGGGATGGGGATGTTAGAGGAAATAAAGGGATGTGAAAACTAGTGTTGGGTTTTAAAGAAAAAAATGGCAGCCAGTGGTTACTGCAATGTCCAGTTGTTTTCTGGGTGTATAATGTTACATTGAATAAAAATGAAATTGGCTGCTGAGAGTACGAGACTACTGATCTCTGATAAATACAAAGGTTTGGTGAGATGAAGGGAGCCGTCATTCAATGGGAATATTTTTAGCTGACACT
>NC_092858.1:156629628-156673666 GCF_032062135.1 Pyxicephalus adspersus | reverse complement strand
CTGCCTAATAATATGTTGAGAGAAACATCTCTCCTAATTACATTTATTAAAATAACGTACTTGTTCCAACTTACATACAATATAAACTTAAGAACAAACCTACAGTCCCTATCTCGTATGTAACCCAGGGACTACCTATACCTGTATTTTTACAATAACCTCCCCAGCAATATGAATTCTAAGTATTTTTTAATGTAAAAAAGGTACATTAAAATACTTAGTATTTTAAATTTCATGCCTAGTCCCACCTCCAAGCCCCACCCCCATGCCACATGCTTGCGAGCAGTTGCCCGGCTGACATTGCCAGGGGAAGAAGATGCCAGGAATCGGTGGAGAAACGCCATGGGCCCCGCTGGAGGACACCATGGGTACCGCTTACCAGGTAAGTTATTTAACTCCCTGGCAATTCCACCACGAGAGTGGCTTGGGGTTACCACTCTCAGGATTACCGCTAGGGAAGTTAAAGTAAAGCCCCCTGATGATGCATGCCAGATCTCGACCAGGAAGAAGGAGCAGTCCACAGCTGCTTGCAGCATGTGTTGCAAGTTTCCCCTCCCTCTTCGTTGTAGCTTTATTTTTTTTCTATGTGTCTTACTGCTGCTGGTTTCTAGCACTTTCAAAAAAGTTCTTATTCTTCCCCACTTTTTCTAGAAGTAGAAAAATCCTTAGTTATCCTTAGTTTTTAACAATATACTATATATATATATTGGGTTGCCATATTTGTTTATACATGAATATAAACAATCTTTAGAAGTTTTATTTTACAACTCCTCCTTGCTAAGTGTCAGCCTACAAGTTCTCACATGCCAGGACCCTATCTGCATGTTTGCGTGGGTTTGCTTTGGGTACTCAGGTGTCCTCTTATATTCCAAAAACATGCATTTAGGTTATTTGGACCGCCCAAAATTGGCCTTAGACTGTGATAATGATATATGACTATGGTTAGGGACATTGGATTGTGAGCCCCTTTAAGGGACAGTTAGTAACATGATTATTGACTTTGTACAGTGCTGAATAATATGTTGGTGCTATATAAATACAAGATAATGATAAAAAAGCAAACATTATTAGATCTTTTTTCTTACTAAAAATGGTTTGAAAACTCAATTTCTAGTCGGGGTTAGCATTTAAAGATAGTGAACATACAATGTAGCTTTTACCCTACAGTTATCACAGTCAAATATTCTTCACTTCATTCTAAAGTCTCTAAAAACACGAAGCCATGTTTAAAGCTGTTTAAAGACCTGGTAGATTGGAATCTGTATATAAATTCGATATACTGCCACCAATGCCTTTATGAGCTAATGAAAAAATGCATGCTTCAGGCAACCAGGTGTCTGTGTTTAAGCGGCACAACCGATTCCAGCTGTAGTCCAAGTAGCAATGAAATGAGATACAGCATTTATTACTAGGGTTCATGAAAAGGTCTACCACTGAAGCCTGTGGCATTGTACAACCGCTGGCCTGGGATGTCCTGTCTCAATGAATGTACTAAACCCACCGTTTCACAGCACAACAACGAGGAGCTATGAAAATTAAGATCTGACGTGTCTTATGCTTCTGTACCCATCAGCAACATAGTCATTCTGTTAATTTTCTAATATTATATAAGAAAAGAGGAAATTATTTTGCTGTGGGTGACAAGATCTGAAACAGAAATCTAATATTTGCAGGTTATCTGTCCTATAAAGGAGTGCTTAAATTGGTTTACTTATGTTTAGGCTAAAACTTTTTCAGCAAATACAGGAAATATTTGTTGCCATGTATCTTCTTGCGCGAGCTGGAATATTTTTCTTAAGTTTTTCTCAAGTGTAAATTTCAAGTCTCATCAATATAACATACAATGCAGAGGAGCAAATACAGCCATGTTTTAAGTGTACAGTCTCTAAAGTCTAACTGTGTGATACACTTGGCTCCTTCCATAAATACAGTGGAGAAATGAGCATAGCCTCAAAGAGACAATAGGTGTATATATATATATATATATATATATATATATATATATATATATATATATAAATTGAGACAGCTGTTATTGACAACAGAGATCAATCCTAATGCAGGTAGAAGCAGAGCTCCAGATGTGAATACATAATAATGTATGCACATATAATTCAATAGTGATGTGCACTCAGAACTAACAGGATCAACTGACAATTTATCATTGTACAGAGACAGTACACAAACATGTATAATGTAAAACGTAGCAAATGATATGTTATGTAGATTTTGATTTTGCCTTGAACTTTAATCCTGATGTTAATAAAGTACATTCTTGTTCTTGGGCAGTGATTCAGAAAACGAATGTGGACCAGGCCACTATAACTACATATAATATAGCGCCATACAATATATGAGTATGTTATACACAATATGACACACAATAAATGTTTTCTTTTCTTTTTTTTTTTTTATTTCATTGCTACACAGTTTTCTGTATGAAGTGCGTCCTTTTGTATTTTCCCCTGAGGAAGCCCTACATGGGCGAAATGTGTTGTAACTCGAGACCTTTACCTCTTTGATGTAAACTTATCGGCTGTTTGTTTTGTTTTGTTTTATAACCAGAACCTCTTGTTTGTAAGATAATCATAGTTACTTTGTAATAGTTTGTATTAAATATTTATATGTTTGTCTTGCCAAAGTAAACTAATTTCAGATATATAATTGCATATATATAAAAGTCATGTAGGGAGGTTATGTTAGAGGCAGAGCAGCTGGTCCAACACATAGCCATGAAAGGATAGGGATATGATGTGCAAAGGGAGAGAGAGGGCAATACTAGCAATTTAACTGTTCCTGGAGTAGTCAATATTTTTTTAGCAAGTTCAGTTGCTCATTGCAGGTATATAAAATATGAGAATAAGTCAATTAATATTTTATAATATAAAAATAAAGTATTATTTTGTATTATAGTATAATTTTTATGACTATTATTATTATTAATATTATTATTATTAATAGTATTATTTTGTGCTTTTACCTCTAATTTTCTTAGATTGGTTCCCAGGTAGCTTTAACTTAACTCTAAATCCTTAAGCTAAATGAACACTAAAAGCTCCAGCCTTACATTTTTTAAAATACAAGTCATACGGTAGGTTTTTGCATTTATTTTTATATTACTATATTTAAAAAAAGGGGGAAATTAGATTCATAGCTGCAAATGTACCCAGAACTGAAAAGAAAAGTATGAACTCGCTGCCTGCTGTTTGCTACAGAATCCTGATACCTCTTCCTCTCTGCAGACTGCCGTAACACACAAAAGATTGAAGAGCAGTTTTAGTTTATTGCTGCTTTCATGCTTTCATCTACCTATGTTGATAGATGCTTGGGTTTTGTACCCCTGAGCTGTGATAGGGTAATTTTTTTTTGTGTTTTAAATAGAAATAAAGATAGATGCTATGCCTTCACAGCTGGCTGACATCTTGTTCTGGAAATATTGCTTGATGCCAGGAAAGAATAGATAGCTGTTCTAGTAGGTTTCATTTAAATGTCCCAGTTACGCTACAGATATTCCAAGCATTATTGTGTCAAGTGGCGCAAAATCAATGTTACTGCCTGATATGGTGCACCTGTGTCCAATTGTGTGATGAAACTCCCAAGAAGATGACAATGGAGGGTTGCATGGTTCATTATACAGTTAGGTTCACCAGAACATAACCGCAATGGTGTCTTTGTTATTATTGATAGGCACTCCTACATGATCCTTACACTACGGCAGAACTAGAAATGTTTTAAAGCACACTTGTATGTGTAAGTAATATACACAGGAGTCTGTTTATTAAGTTTTGTCTTGCTTTCCGCCCATACGCCATAGGACATTGCAGGCAAAATGCATTTGTTAAAGAAGTCAGGCCACAGTGTGAAACTGATGTCTTATTGTATGTTCTCTGCATATAGCTGACGATAGGCAGAGACTGCTGTCACATGATCTTGATTTGGTCACATGACAATTTGACATGTTTTCTTTTTCAAATTTGTAGTACTTTGTATTATTTCTAATTTCTAATGCTACATTTGCCTAGATATCTTTGTTTTTTTTATTTCTGTTGCTGTTTTTTATCTTTATTGTCATCATCATAATTTTTATTGTTGTTTTTGTTATTCTCTATCAGAGCTATAGGCTGGCTGACTATTATATGTACATTGGCCAATTTCCTAAACCAAACAATCAGGATGCATTAAAAATGTACCCACCGCCATTTGAATATTCAAGTTGTTCTCCATTCCTAAATTCTTTTAACAGTGCAGCTTTGCCTCTCAAGAATTACTTGATTTTTGATGATTTACTTGTTAATGCAGACATGTCAGGTTAAAAGGACATCCTATTTCCGTATTGAGCTCTTTGCTGATAATAGACGCTTAAAAAATGCCATATAAAAAAGAAGCTGTCAGGAGTACATGAAATACAGCTAAATGATTCATTAACTGACACTTTTATTATCCTTCAGCAGCCTAGAGATGATGTCAGTTATCTGAGCAAATGTAGGAGACATGGCAATCTGTGTTTGGGCTTTACAGACTGACACTGAGCTGACATTTGTGTTCTGACAGGTAGAGAATACAAGTAAATAGCAACACAAATACTAACTCTGAGAGATAAGGCTGTGGAATGATTACCACTTAGAGAGAATAGGTGGGATACTTATAAAAAAGCATTTCTGTCTGATACTCTTGATAGGTAGGAACTAAAATGTAATATAGTGCACCCTACTAGTCCGTAGATGTGGTGCTTGCATTGGTTTGCTTTTTTTGTGTACCTGAAAAATCCCCTCTATAAGGGCAGGTTCAGATCTGCTTCAGGATAGAGCTATCCCACTTGGCTCCGAGTGGCTGCCACTTTGCGGCTTTGTCACTTGCACCGCAGCATTGGATCTTAAGGAACATTTGATACTGGTACCACTCACTTCCGTCACCCATTCATTCTCTATGGGGTTGGTACTGGGGCAAACTACAAGTAGCATCTTGCCAGGGGCAATGGTTCACTGGCATGAGGAAGCAGTACACAAACAGTTGTAAGCATGTAAGTTATGTTATACAGTTCAGTTAAAGACCCAAAGAGTAGGATAAGTGGTCCTCTAATTTTACTTTAGTGGTTGTTGCTGCATTAATACTTGTAAGAGTTCACAATTTCACACATACCTTTTAGTAGTGCAGATGTTGCCTCCAGCCTATTGAAATGAATAGGCGACCAAGGTATGTCTGCATGAGTTTAGCTTTGCTCGACTGTAAGCAGAATGGATCACTTGCTATATTGATAAACCTATACTTTTGAGAAAACAAATTTTTCGTGCCCAACTCATTCCTTTGTGTGACCAATGTTTCCCAACCAGGGTTCCTCCAGAGATTGCAAGGGGTTCCTTAAGCAATGAGCATCAATAAAACCAATGGCTTTCTGTAAGGGTGGCATTATTCTCGTTGGACAACAATGCAAGAAGCATTTATGTCACTGAGCATAACACTAATGTACTGTGAGTTGTGGATATTGTAGCTATAGAAGGGGTTCCCTGAGGACCTGAAAGTTATTTTAAGAGTTCCAAGATGTTAAAAATATTGAGAAAGGATGGTGCAGAGTAGGAGTCGGCAAAGTTTTATGGCCTAGTGGTCAATAGGGGTAAATAGGGGAGCAACTGCAAGCTTCGGCACCCAGGCTTCGGCGGCTCCGGAGCTCCAGCAGCTCCAGAAGTTCCTATTGCCCCGTTAGGCGTTAGGCCAGAACGAACTACCGGCTAGGCTGTATTTGGCCTAAAGGCCGGAGTTTGCCGACCCCTGGTGTAGACTTACCCGAGTATTACTAAAATGATGAAAATAGATCTTTGCTATGCACTTTTTAATTTATATAGCGATATATAGTACTTTTTTTAAGAAAGCTTTTAATCAATGTTTGCGGGCTTTATTCATACAAGACTGCAAGCATTCTTAATGCACAGAGTGGAACAAGACAGGGCCACAACCAAAGGTCCCCATTTCTCACCATTACCATATCCATTGCCGCTCCCTTTTTGTCTCAGTGGGGGAAACTAGGGTAATTGTTCTTTTTTATTTATGATAGCAAATTGTTAACATGGATATATTTATTTACAGTTGAGTATACTTGTATAGTGCTCAAGCATGACTTGATCTGTCAATGTGTGCTACTGTAGCATTATTATATTACTAATATTTTAGTAGACATTTAGAAAATTTGCAATAAAGAAATCTGATTGACAAAGGCTGATTCTATGATATCATATGTCCCAGTCCCACAGTTCAAAACATAACTGGCCACATATTTATAGCTTTCATTCTATCACAACCATTCTTCATTAAACATGCTTTGCCTAGTGGAATGAACATTCATTGTTGTTACCATATTGCAGCCCCTTAGTATACACAGGTGATTGTGGCAGCTGGAGCATGTACAGAAATAAATGCTGAGTCATGTGATCTTGGAACATCTGCTACCTGGAGGTGTTTAAGGATCGCTGGTTTATTCTCAGATTGGTACAAAAGAACTGTATTAAATATAAAGGTTTGAAATCATCAATTTACAGGGAATTTGTTTCAAAGAAAAGAATTTACTAGCATACAACAGATTACATAAAATACCATCCAAACTTTGAATTATCAAAGGTTTCATTTATAAGACAATACTAACATTTTTGAGTGTGACCATATAGTATTATTATTTGCAGTCTTAATGTACACAGCATTGTGAGAAGCTTCCATCTCTAAGATGAGTTTTGCTAGGAAGTTATAAAAACTATATACAGATTGTTCTGTTCTGCTGATTGTCAGAAGAGTCACTGTAATTCTGCTTAGCATTACCATTCAGCAGAATTTCAACAAAGGGCAACAAGATTATTACCTATTTTCCAAGATGTGAACTGTCATATTTCACCTTTTTTATAGTATACCCTCATCTTTTAAGTTGCACAGTCATTTTTCATTGAACAAAATGATGCCGTACACTGAACATCTGAATAGGTTAAGATTAACTTCTTTAGCTAAAGACAATTACCATGTAGTGCTTTGACGCATTTCACACTTCTAGGACTTAAGTTTAGAGCAAGTAGATGAGGGGGAAGTGGGAATATTTATATACATCTTACTATACACCCTTTAAATCCATATTGCAACACAGTCCTCTACATTTCACTTTTGACTCCTATACTTTCCCTATAAAAATGTATACATTTATAATATTCTACACATATACAACATTTAAAACCCATTCTATTTATTATTATAATATTTAAATTGAAATAATGACTTTCTTAATTTTCATGTAGTAATATTAATAAACCCATTCATAATGTATTAAATGGTTATGATCATAGGGACAGACAAAGAGCTGCAGGAAGTAAGGAATGGGGGAAGAGAATAGATTGACTGTACACATGCAAGTGTTCCAGCCAGTCCAGATACAGCTGTCTCTACCTGCCCCTACTCAACACAATGGTCCTGATTTTTTAAAGCTCTTCAAGGCTGGAGAGGATACACTTTCATCAGTAAAAATGGGGTGATCCAGCAAACATAGAATGGATCTGATCCATGGTTGAAAACATTTGATAACAAATAGCAAATTACTTTTAAGACATCCATTCCAGGATTGCTGGATCACCTTGCTTTACTGATGAAAGTGTATCCTTTACAGCCTTGGAGAGCTTTAATAAATCAGGGCCAATGACAAGAGTTTCAACTGGTCGGAGCTCCTGTTATTGTGCAGTGAGAACAGCTGGCACTGAATGGATCCTCCTGGAATCTCATATTTCAGCATTGCTGGACCAAGTTTTTATAAAATAATAATGATTTTTCTTTAATTCTAGGGTTCAATTTAATCCTTTCTGGGAATGGGATAAGTATAATATGTACCTCTGTGCTCATTCCTCAGTATAAGGCAATGAATATATGAGGGTCCTACTATTAAAGGGGACTTCCAGACTCCAATAAGCCCCCTTCTCACAGACCCCCAAAACACTAGAGTTATATTCTGTAGATGAAACCTTCTCCTCCTGCAATGGCCCTTGCTACTGTTAGGATCAGGTAGAGGTCTGCCTTTGGCAATAGGAAGAGGGTTACACATTTTTGGCCCTCTTCTTTTTTTGGCATGCCAGATTCCAGAGGACCTCATATGAATATGATGAGGGGTACTCACGCTTGCTGCTCCTATTCCTTATCCATGAATATCCAAAGCCTATTAAAACATTTACAAGACGTCAAAATGTCTGCAAAAGCCAAGCACTTTTGCCTGTAACTGGGGCAAATGCTGCTGTTTTATAGCACTGCTTGCTTTTGATACCTTTAGTCTAAACTTTAAGACTCTAAACCTAAAAATTAGTTTATAGGACTTCTAAATAAATCAAACCTATTTTAGTTTTCATTTTTGAACAAGATGTTATTCATAGACAGCGTTTTTAAATGTGATTATAATACATCAAAATATTTAAAGTATTTACTTTGAACTCTGCAGAATACATACGTTTTAAATACCTATTAAAAATCTGCAAACAAAAATAATCTAATTAAAAAAGGAAATTTTGATATCTCGATCCCTCTGAGCACCCTGACATTTTAACTCATTTAATTAGGAGGATATCACAGCCCAAAACATGTCAGACATTATTTAAATAAACATTTCTCATGTTTGCTGATCCTTTGTGGAATTAAGCCAGATTGGTCTTGTTAAAAATCCACTGCATAAAATTAATTAAACATTGGACCAACGTTAAAATTTGAAGGTGATAGCTCTCCAAATTTTAAGAAGAATTTTGGAGTCTTGTTTAAGCTATTTCACTAGTAATTATTTCAGAATAAAATATTAATATTAAAGTATTAAAAAGTATTGTAAAGATTTTTTTGTTTGAGTAGAAGGCTCTGTCTCTAAAATGGAGATATTTAAATTATCTATGCGTTCTAGTGAAAGTTTAATTTTTTTTTAAAACAAAAATGTACACGTCTTAATGGAGAAACTTTTTTAGAGACATTAGTCTGAGAGGTTATTTGCATTATGTTATTGATTTCCTATACCTTCTTGTTGTATTTTTTGGTTTATTCCTTCCAATGAGACACAGATCTCCAAATAAAACTTGGTCTTTTAAACATGGGGGAACTCTTGAAATAACTTTCAGGTGTTCAGAGAACCCCCACTATAATTACTATATCAACAGCTCACAGTATATTAGTGTGGTGCTCAGTGGCTTGAATTGTTGTCCAACCCTTACAGATAGCCAAAAAGATCATTGGTGTCAGTGATTCCTCATAGTTCAAGGAACCCCTTGCATCCTCTGGAGGAACCCTAGTTGAGAAACACTGGTCTATACAAAGGAACGAGTTGGACACAACAATTAGGTTTCCTTAAAAGTACAGGTTTATCAATATAAAAAGTTATCCATACTCCTTACAGTAGAGGAAAGCTAATCTCATGTAGACATACCATTGATGCCTGGTGTTCATTGGGAAGAATGTCCCCTACATTGCTGGCAATTGGGAAGAATGTGACCCTTACAGATAGCCAAAAAGATCATTGGTGTCATTTAAATTGACCTGAGAGTCATTGCTCAAGGATGAAACCTGGTTAAGTAACACTGTGTTAAACCTTTCTTTTTCAATATATACAGAAATAATCACAAAAAAACAAATATTTGTATCATTTTTAAATATACTTTGAAGGGCATCAGTTGAACTAGGTGAATCAGTTGATATGTGACTTGTGATGTGAAACAAATGCACTGTATTTATGAACCCACATTTATTATCCACTAAATTGGCTGCCAATTATCCAGTCTGATTTCAATGTGGACAACCATTCTAATAAGAAAAACTGACAACCCTTGCAGATTGTCTCACATTGTCATGCTTGTGATAGGCAATCAATAGTCTTTGCACATTTTATTGGGTGTGAAAACACTTCTGACTCCCTACCCATCCAACTAGCCTGCAGACCATCTATATTCATGAAAAAAAAGAAAATGTGCCTGATTTATTAAAGCTCCCTAAGGCTAGAAAAGATACACTCTCATTACTGAATCTGGGAGACCCAGCAAACCTGGAATTGATTTCCCCAAAGTCATTTGCTATTTGCTAGCAGATGTTTTGAATTCTGGAGCAGATCAATTCCAAATTGGGCCCAAATGTTGGAGGGCATTTGTGTTTTTCTTTTTAATCTACTGCACATTTGACACTGACTTCTGGTCCCAATGGAATGCTGAGTCCTACGACACCCTAGTATACCCATTTCAATATAAAAGGCTTTGTAAAGAGAAAATATATCGGCTGCTAATGTTGGGTATCTGGCTGTTATACTGGACCAAAAGTTTCAGTAGTTCCTGACTCACCGACCTGCAACTAATATGCATGTCAGGATCTTACAAAATGTTGTTCTGGATCAATAAGACAGAAAGGTGTAAAACCTGAATGGCCAGCCAACTAGTGTTTTTAGAAGGAAGTAACTAAGCATGATCTTCCATTAGTACAGGTTTCCCATAATATAGAGATCTGGCCAGTCAAAAAACAGTGAGAGTATACAATACCCCCTACACTTCCATTCCTCTCATATTTATATATATATATATATATATATATATAGTGACAGAACGTCCCTAAAATGTCAGTGAAAGTGTTAGAATAGCTCCAGGGAAATGAAAGTGATAGTATTTGTATGGGGTTTTTAGAAGAAAACCAGATTCTTTAGGGCCCTGGAGCTGGCCAAGGGAGTGAAAGGGTGGGTTGCTTGGCCCAACCCAATTCTGACTGGGTTCATATGCTCCTGCACTCAGGTGCAAGGTGAGGATGAAGTAATCAACCAGAGGCATCCAGGCTGAGAGTAAGCAGTCAGAGGCTGAGAGAGCCAGAGTGGATTCCAGGCTGAGAGAGATCCAGAGGGATCCAGGCTGGTATTTACAAATGTATACCTGGCAGGTCATTTTGCTCATTCTATGCTCGGGTTTTATTCTTGCAGATCCTTTTAGCTTTCTAATAGGCTCAATCTGATTGAAAACAATTGATTCTCTGCAGTCTTAAATGATGGTGAACACTAAGAAAGTTCCTGGCATTCAGAGTCAAGATGCCATTTAATGTGGCTAGATGGTAAGCGCCACGGTGGACTTTAAAACAACCTATTGTACCTATATATAAGCAAGATGGAGCTACATTTTATATTTAGAAAAAATGTATTTGATTTTACCGATAAACTCCCTATTGAGTTATGAGAACTATATTTTAATTTATTATTTAAGCACTATTTAGGACTTTACATTTTACATTCCTTTAGGACAGCTCAGTTATTTTGAATGGGCTGTCAACACATCACAGAAAACATGTACAATTTTTTCAAAATGTAGTTCACAGAAGGTAGATGTACTGCAGGTGTGTGACATGAAAACAAAGGGGAATCACTGAAAATGAATGGTAACCTGATGTGTGTATGCCACGTTACTTTGAGGTGGAGTTATGTGCACGGTACTTCAACACACAGATTGAATAGGCCCTTTTTTGGTGTACTATACAAAATCTGTAAATTGACTTTATTTGCACAAAATCAATCATGTCCTTCTTTTGGAACTTAAAGGAATAAGGATAAAAAAACAGCAGAACCCCATAGCAGTCAAATGCAGCACATATCACTGGAGATTGAATAGGGAAATAATCCATTGGGTTGTCCAATAAAGCTTACTACACTTTGTCTATTTATAGTATATAATAAATAATATATATATATATATATATATATATATATATATATTTGTATTTGATTGTTAGTATAAACATTTTGCTGTTACTTACTTTACTATTCTCTACACATACTCCAGCTACTGTTCTCTTGCAGCAGTATGCTGTATCTCCATGAATACTGTGCAGGCAAGTCTTAGACTGCAAATCCCAAATATCAAATATAAATATAGGAGGAAAACACACTGCTCAGTTTTTTTGTTTGCATTTAATATAATATTTTACTTGAAGGTGAACAAACAGCAAGAAGGCTGCTGCTGATGGCTTACAGTGGAAAGTGCAGACGGGAGTGCAAGAAAGAAGAGTCCAATTGCTGTCAAGTTTCCATGCATCTGGGTGCTGTACACTCAGCACAATTCAGCCCAGGCGGTCCTCTGCTGCATTGCACCTCTGCTCATCCAGCTGGAAGCATCTGAGTGATTTACAAACTGAAATTAAGTAGATTGTCTATTTTCCGGCCCACTTGTCTCAGTACACCCTATTGATGTGAACGCACCGAGCTGCTGCAGCACACTCAGTGATGACCAAATGAGGTTAAGAAACTTTAAACATTTTCTCTAAAGCAGCCAGGCACCAATAAACTTAAAATATATGAGTTGAAATGTTATTAAAGCCATTTACAGGATTTATATTTTTATCTACTTTGTTGCTACTTCCAGCCAAGGCTATAGGAGGTTTGCCTGCCTGTACCGCTCTTTATTTTATACTGCTTAGATTTCCCTTCCTTGGCTCCTCCTTTCTCTGCTAATAAAGGTGTTTATGAGCTTTTTTTTTAAATATAATACATTTACATTTTAATTTCATACCCTATTTTATAACCCAGTGCCATTCTCATTTCATTACTTACTTTTCTGTGCAATGCAAACAGATCATTGTTGATCTGAAGGACCTGCAGGGTGCTGTTTATAGCTTCCTGAAAACATCACAGCACCATATGGCAACTTGGCAGTATTCCACACACCCCCAAAAATCATTTCCTGCTTGGGGTATTGTCTAACTATTTTTTTTTTTTGAGGTATAAGTCACATTTTTGCATCTACAGCAAGCAAGAATTACATTTTTGGTGAAAATTGCCCCAAGGCTTATCTAAAAAAGAGATGTAGACGCTGCAGCTTTCTTTATTATAGACTAGGGATATGCTCAGTTAGTACTAATAATAAAACAGACCCTGAAATTCAAGAATCATCCTGGAGTAGACAATTAGGATAAATGCAGGGCACTGCTTAAAATCAATCTATTTCACTGATGCAAAAATTGTCATAAATACCTTTTTGCAAGTCAAGTTGCTTCGCCTCCCTCCTGCACAGCCTAGCTTATTTATGCTCTGCTTCCTAGGCCATGTAGAACAAAGTGGAGAAAAAGGCATGTAGTTTGGAAAATTGATTTGGAAAGCTTTTTATGGGATCTTTGTTTGCAGACACTTTAATCATTGCATGTTTATTCAAACTATATGATATTTAAGGTATATCTCTCCTTTGTTGGCATATCTGCCACTGGTAAACTTTGTGGCAACAGAGTCAATTCTGTATGTCTAATATTTATTACCGATCTTGAATGTATATGCAAGCTCTTGATGTAACATCCATTGTGCTTAATTAGAAGTATCATTACGCACAATGGTGCAGTGAAAGCTGCTGACATAAGATATTTTGAGAATGAGAATAAAACAAGATTTCTTGACACACCACTCTGAGTATTTGACACAATGGCCAATATCTCCACATGGCCTGCAAAAACATGGACTATGTGGGACCAGCTGACCATGCGAATGTTGTGCCTGTAGAAACAATAGTAAAAATACTAAGCAATTGTATACATATTTTTTCAACAATAGAAAAGAATTGATAAACTTTAAAATGTTAGGTAAGTCAAAAGTACTATTTCAGATACACATTAGCTTAGTTCCTAAATGTCTTAGATACACTAACAGTAAGATTGCCCTGCATAGACGTTGTCAATGTACACCTGGAAAGTTTGTGTGTTCCAATATATCTTTGCTGGGCCATTTTTAGCTATTTTGGTGCACTAGGCAGAACAACCCAGTAGGTTACTTCAAAACCCATAGACACAAATATGCACATGTACATATTTAATTATATCAAACACATACATTTGTACATGTAAATATATTTTTTGTATGTTCCCTTTAATTTCCTCCAAAATCCCCACCCTTTCCTTCCTGCCAACTCACTCCCCATGGGCCCACTCTTTCATCTGTGTCACTTTTGGGTGTGGGGACCAGGGATACAGCGATTTACTCTCTGTACAAGACAACTGATCCTCTTGTTGATATTATTATGTAGTATTCTGGAATCTAAGAGAACCCAAACAAACATGTCAGCACCCAAAGATCAACCTTTCCACTTTGAGATAAGAAGAAAAGAAGATCTGGAGCCTGGTGTTTCTTGACTACATGAGGTCCACCCTTCTATGTAAAGAAAAAATATTGTGTTTTGTTACACTTTTAGCCTGATTAATAGTTGTCACTGATAATGAACATTGGTGATCATTTTATGATCATTTCTGGCACCACTAGAACCAACAGGAACTGTACAGACAGTGCTGTTCTATGTAGTGAGGGGGATGAGTGGAAGGCACCCCATGAAGTGCCATTGGAGCCTAAGAAAATCCCATTGCTGAAAATTCAAAAGATTCCAAGCCACCCAGAAAGTGACATGGGCACCCAAAAATGAATCTACCCTTCTGGTGATGAGGACTAAAGAAAATTTGGAGTCTGGTGTGTTTGTACTGCAAAAATTCAGTAAAGGGAATTACCGGTAGGTAATGTTTCTTAAGTAATGGGGGGATTATTTGGCTGGAGCAGGCTTTATCCCTGTACAATATTTGTCACTAAAAATGATCATTTTTGATCATTTCCTGAACCAGTAGAATGAACGAGCATTGTACATACATTGCTGTTCATTTCTATTTTGGGGAGAGAGCGATAGGGAGGCAGTCCACCACGTCCTCCCACATAGTACAGAATATTGGTCATTAGTGGTCTATACCTTAGTGAACCGGCATGGCAGATCACTAAATGATAGCAGTGGGACAGCTTTATACATTTTCACCCAGGACAGTCTTCATCAGTGCTAGAATAAATAAATTCGAAGACACTATACTGGTGTCCAATCAGTACATATAATTTTATTATTCAAATTATTTTATTAATAATAATAATTACAACACAAATTGTGTTTTTTGCCCAATAAGCATTGCATGACTCTTCTATATTCATCATATTACTGACAATAAAACAAACAGGAGCCAGGTTCTGCATTAAAACACCACTGACCAAAACCTGACTGCAGGGCTGCATTATCTAGGCACAGCAGGTTGGGTTTCCAAGCCAGAAAGCTCAGCTGTTTATTGTAGAGGTTACAATTTCAAAGCTACAGGTACCAATGGTTCCAAGAGTGTCTCCATTACCCTTTCTGCTTGCCCAGATCCCTGCAGAGAGCTGCAAAGGTCTCTCATTCAGCCTTTGACTGTGAAAGTCTTGCAGAGTTCTCAGTGACTCCCTCAGTACATAGGAGGAACAGTTGGGGAGGTGCGGACTCCGCTTAGCCTCACATTCTGCCAGGGAGCACTGCAGATAATTGCACAGTTGGTATTCTGAGCACTGCACACACATAGAGAATCTTCTCATCCTTAATGCTCAGTCTTTCACCTTCTTTTCAGTAAATCTTGCAAAATCATTTTAACAATGCAGTCAGCCTCTCTGTACAAACAACACAAGTCCTACAAAACTTGATATCTCAGCACAGCTGCCCAGTTGTAGCATAAAAATCAACACTTTAATTTATAGTAAACACTCCTGTTCTACTTTCATCTGTAAGGCATGAAATCAGAGTCAAATACAAGACCATAGAATGGAGATGTCCTTTAAATCAAGAAGAGTCCTGCAGAGATCTGCTTAATAAACTGAATCAGTGTATCAATTATATGGACATTTACTGCTTAGGGTGCCCATTATAAGAAATACAATGGTGGGAGGTATGAACTCTTAAACAGATCAATGCCATCTGGGGGATGTCTTGTCATGCAGAGTGTTGAAATAAGTGCTGTGCTCCCTCTACAGAATAACATGCTTCGCCTAAAGTTCTTCAAACATGCTTACAACAAATAGTACAGATCACTAAAAAAAATATTCAACATCAATTGAAAAAGTTACAAAGCATTCCTTGATAAACTATGTGTAATGAACAGCAGCACACACCAACCCACCAAAAATTGGCTTTCATTGTTTGACTGCTGAGAACTGATGAAACATGATATCTGATTGGCTGAATATTGGACTTTGCAGATCACCACTGCCTTGATAAGAGTTATAAACATAATCCATTCTGCAGATCAAGCATTTAAACATCCACATCATTTCCAAAACCTTAGTGCATTTGCATCAGCAGTTTCAAAAGGTAGCAGGACATTTACACAGGAAACCAAGCACTATTTTAATAAGAAAGTGTTTTTTTTTTCTTTTTTTTTATCAATCCCTGAGGTTATTAAAGTTGCTTGAATGAAATAAAATGGCAATACCCTAACATCAGGTGCATCCAGGTAAATCACACACTTGTCTGTGTTGAAACTTACCTTCTCTGATGGTTTTGCTTTCACAAATCTGTCACTTCCATTATTCACGCAGAAATGCATGCAACTTTCACACAAGACCCTTTTGGCTTAAGGGACAAAATGACAGCCCCAGTGAGTTCAGGACTTTGAAAAGGAGATCAGCAAAATAGGTTTTCTTGCCAGTATCTGTCCAGTGGAATTCAAATCCTTTCTTCAATGCAGAATGGTGACCCGTTATCTGTATTACTATTAATGCGGAGAGCACAAGCCATTGAATACAAATAGAGTCATGCAGCAGCTTTGCCTGTTTCTATGATGGGATGCGGGGTCCTACTGCCTCCTGGCTCTCATAGAATTGCAAAGCAGTACAAAGCCAAGCATCATTCTTTTTTTCTGAAGGGGGTAGGGAGAGCGTTGTATAGAATAGGGATGCTCACACTTTACAAGGCATGCACAATCCCTATACAATACAACCCTTCACAATCTTTGTGTGCTTAGATATATATTCATCTGCAAATATGAACATTTCATTGTATGTATCATTCACCTTCATTCCACAAAAAAAGCTCATGTATTTTTTTCGTACGCTTCCTTGCAGAAATATATATTTTTTCTATAAGTGGAAATGAAAACAGTCTTCATTAGAACTTTCCATTGAAATGGTGTACGTCTTACAAGGAGAAGTTTGCAGCTAGATTTAATTAAAGAAATCAGCAGGATGCTTCTGATATAAATTCTTATTATGGTTATTAAAAAAAAAAAAAAACAGAATTAGTCTTGGATCTGTAATTTTGTTCATTTCCAGTATTAGGATTTTTTTTAGGGCAGTGTATAAATGTGGCAAGTGATCAATCAGTGATTTGTTTTCACACGCGGAAACATTATTTGAAAAGCCCTGGACTTTACACATTGGGATTTAATGATATATAAGATGAAGAAAATAACAGTTTGTTTTAACCCTTATACTGACATTTATTAAGACAATACAGAGAGTTTACCTACTGATCTCTCGTTTTAAATTGATAGCTGATTGGCTGATATTTCAAGCCAGAATTCATTATACTGAGTCACCCACCCCCCAAAAATAGTTTAACTTTCCTATTGGAAATCTGGTAACACAATAAACACTTTTATCATAAATATGTAATATACAGATTGCTATAGCCAGGATTAAAACATAAAACAGTTTATAGAGCACAGTGATCAGGACCCTATAACATACAACAGTACAGTGTATAGAATTCAGGAATTTGTAACATGTATAACAGCGTATAACATAATAGGGTTAGATTTATGTTAGATACAGCGCACTGTAAATTGCAAAAAATTGTGAAAAATTGTATACCATCTCCATGTAAACACCTTACATTTCTGGTCAGAGGGAAAAAAAGTCCAGGTATTATTGGTAAGAGGTTGGAAAAAATGTCCCACCATCAGTGACCAGTCATAACTCAAAAAAAAGGTCAATCCTTTATGAAGGTGGAAGAAAACATTTCCCATTGTCAGCGTCGTTGGGAAGAAAAATATTCCATCATATAGGGATAAGGAAAACTTCTTCTTCATCATTGCTGGTCAGTGAGAGGAAGTATAACCAATCCTTGAAGGAGTTTTGCGGCCCTACTAGGCATCAGTCTTTGGGAGGGGCATGTGTGGACATAGGGAGAAAGAATTCATTTCATCAGTGTTAATAGTCTGTGGAAGGAGGAGATCCCTCTTTCCTCCCAGCATTAAGGAGCATTTGTGAGCAACGGGACACAGAATTCATCCCATCAGTGCTAATAGTCAGTGGAAGGATGAATTCCCTCTTTATCCCAAGCATTGATTTTCAGTGGAAGAAATAACATTTCCCCTAATTAACATTCAATAGGGCCATTAACTACCTCCCTTCCCAGGACTGGTGCATAGTGGGGGTAAAACTCCTTCCAGAATTGGTGCGCCCAAAAATCCCCCTTTGATTGGTGTTTAGCGGGGGCAAGAATGTCTTCCTGGTGTTCAGGAATAATAACCACCCTCAACAATGGTGTTCAAATAGGGCAAAATTCTTCTTCATTATATGAGTTTGGTGCCAGCATAAACATCTTCTTGGCATTGGTGTTCAGTAGGAACAAGACTCCCTCTCATAGGACCTGATTTATTAAAGCTCTCCAAAGCTGTAGAGGATACACTTTTATTGGTGAAGCTGGGTGATCCAACAAAACTGGGACGGATTTCTTCAAAGTCATTTACTCTTTGCTAGCAAATGCTTTAAATCCTGTACTAGATTCATTTCAGGTTTGCTTGATCACCCAGGTTCACTGATGAGAATGTATCCTCTCCAGTCTTTAATAAATCTGGCCCATAATTGGAGTTTAATGCAAACAAGACCCCTTTGTGGAACTGGTATTTAGAAGAGCTAAGATTTCCCCCTCAACACTGGTGTTCAGTGGGGGCAAGAACCTAACGTGTGACATTTGTCAATATATCTAAGGTTATGTATCCATGGAGGATGTTTATAATGAAAACACGTGTAATGACATATATAGGAACATTGATTATTAAAAGGAATAATAAGGAATGTGAACTTGTCTTAGGCTAAAACATGTACGATTGGCATGGCAAGTGTGTTGCCATTTTGCCTGTATATAGCTAACAATGTTCTCCCAACTGGGAACATTGTTAGCAATATTTTGTATTATGTTCCATATGTATTGCATCTTCAGTAAAATCAAGTGATAATTAAAATGTATCACTGTGGTTTATGTAACACTCTGTGAATGTTATAAAATTTCAGACACAGTTATAAACTCAATGGAATGTGAAAACCAAGATTAGGAAAATACCAATATCTTGTTATTAAAGTATATGCAACACAATCACTAAAATCCCACACAAACCCTAATATGGCAATATAATTTCAAAAGTAATTTTCAGTATTTTTAATTCTATAGCTGTCATTAAACAAATTCCTGGGGATCCCGCCATGAAGGTTTTAGGTACTCCTAGCTCTGTTTCTGTATACCAGTTTTGTTCATATATTGTGACCCTGTCACTTTGCTTCTGATAATGACTGCAAGGGACATTTCAATAGGACCTGACCTGTTCTCACTCTATTATCTATTATCTTTTACAGCAGGCATCTGGTCACAAAGGCTACCATCTGCAATCAGTTCTGAATCTGCAAGCTTTTTGACTTATGTTTGATGGGTGACTCTGTGCCGGGTTATGTGTCATGAGTTATGTTGGAGAGCCTTACACTTACCTCCCTTACTTGCACCAAATGGTGCAAAATCTTGATTTCCAGCGATAAGGCATTGATGTCCTTGGCCCTGCTAATGAAAGAGCAATTCCATAGAGACTGGTACAAATAGGCTTAGTGATCAAGATGCTGCCAATTTGTCCCCTATGACATGACCCTTAGCGAAATCTAGGTAAAGCAAAAATGTTTTCAATTTCTGCAAACATTCTGCAACAGAGTACCAATACCTGTTCACAGCACAATGAGGGCAAAATAACATGGTTCCAATAAGTAGGGAGTGTCCAAAAGTGCCAACCAGGTGGGCCTATTTATTGGCACAGTAAAAGGTGTACACAAATACAAAAGTTACTTTTTTCATAACGTGGCATGGGGCTGCCTTTGCTGGCTTACTAAAAAATTCTCTCATGGTAACTCTGACTTTTTAATACCTTCTCTATTACTGATCCAATCAAGTATGGAAATTAGGAAAGTCAGAAGATCTTTTCTGTATCTAATGTTTTAATTAGTAGCTTAAAGTATGTATGGCGGACAGTGGCCTGGGGGTAGGCAAGATAGCTTTGCAAACATTTTAGAAGGAGGATAAAGCAATGGCATCTAAGAAGCCTCTTTCTAAACAGGTTTCCCCTTAAAATAAAACTCTGCTGGTACTCTGCATGGACCTGACCATGGTACTCAACCATTGCCGAGAGCAAATTCTCATTTTATCCAATGCAGGTTATACTGTTGGGCTTAATGTATGGTAAAATGTAAGCAAATGAACTGAGTCTACCAATTAATTCTGTATGGTTGAATTTTGTATGGTGTTCCACAGCATCTGTTGATCACTCTTACAGTCTGTTAGCCTCAGCAGGGATCCCAAAGTTGTGTACATCGAAGCTCATTTTCTGCCTAATTTTGTTAAGCGATATAAAGCCATAGTCACATATGGATTCTCTTTTCCTTGTAAAATGGGATATGAATAAATTTTCAATGTATATAGAACAGCTCACTATGATTACAGGCATATAGTTCAGAATCCTGCTTGGTCCATTGAAGTAAGCCTGGCCTAAGGCCGGACATTACTGATATTTTCCTAAAAATGTTCGTTTTCTGGCTTTTCATGGCTTCAATGCTTTCTGAATGACTTGAAACAACAAACAACAAAATAATTAATAATGCCACAAGGCCTAAAGCAGGTTAAAAAAATCTGTCTGTTAAAAAAGAATCTGCAAAGGCAGTAGCATAGCAAACCTTCTAGACCTTTTAGGAACGTGACAACATGGCATTTGTATGTTCTTGAATGTGAATGTCTATTTGAAGTTTATATTGGCTAAAAATGGCCAACTGGTAAATTTTAGCTAAAAAAGTACTTTTTTTTGTTGACATTTTACTTGCTTGTTGTTCTATTCTCTTTTCCCTAAATGTTTCACATATACAAGTCTAATGGTTCACCCTGTAGTTACTTTATGCACACAAGGTATCATTTCAGTTTTCACAGTAAATGACTGGTAAGAAAATTAATTTTGTTTTGCCTATTGACTCCTAAGCATTTTTCCAATTAGAGAAAGTGAACTAAAATCTTTCAGTTTTCACTTCTATTGTAAGGAAAGCAGCATTTTCAGTGTTGTCTAACTCTATTGACCAAGCTTCATCAACTGCAGTGAAGAAAACTTAGTTTGTCAACCTAGCTAAGGCACTAATGACAAGAAAACAAAGGGACGTGTTAGGAGAGCATCTGGCCGACGACTCTGTGCTGTGTGCGATCTATACACTGATTGTTCTGTCCAGAGATGTCATTTTGCTGCAGCCAGGATAACTAAGATAGCAACAGGCCATGCTTCCCTTTAGCCGAGCAGCCCGATGGATTTATGGCATCCCCAGCATCCATTGTTAGGCTGTGCACAGCTGAAGGGAATTCTAGAGGCTGATCCGCTCCTGACTCCGGCCTGCACTGCTATTGGCTGCAGGGACTTTAAAGCCTCTCTGCTCCCAGTCACCAGCGCGTGTTATAGCGTTTAGCTGGGCTAATCTGTGCTCAAGAGATTCTGAGTATTTTTCTGTTGCTGACCTTTGCTTACTCCTCATAATCTGCTTGAACTCAGGCTGGGCCGACCTTTGCCTGTGACCCCAACTCTGCTTGTGCTTTTTCATCTGTATGTCGTGTGGTGGACTGATCTCCTGTGTTTGGCTTGTTTCTAGATTTCCTGGTAAATCTGTACTGGGTATCATTGGTCTCCTGGTCATCTCCAGACACCATGTGCGCACTATGTCCTGGGGGCAACCAAGTGCTGGGAGACGCAACCAGTCTCCCAAGGCTGAGCGGGAGCTGCTATAAGTGAAGACTGCTGTGTTAGATTGGAGGACTGGTGTCTGAAGAATACTGGTACTGACCAGGGCCCTATAGGACCAAACACCATGTAGGACAGCTCATTTATACAAAATGTATTTCAGCTGTAATATAACTTTTTTCCTTGAGCTAAAACAAGGAATCAGATATTTCCTTAAAAATTCAAAGTGGGAATCTTTCAACTTTAATGCTATGACTTTCCTCCAGTGTATGTTGCTTTTATGCTTATATTTTCTAGATGTCCGAAGGTCTCTTATCTGGTGCTTGGCTGGTCTTAAAGATGTAGAGAATGTAGTGGACTCTCTGTAATATTTAATTTATTTATTTTAAATGTCACCTTGATAATGCCCCTGCACTCACAAGATGTTTTCAGGGCTGGCCAATATTCAAGGTGTAAGGATGAATGGTAGAAAATGCAGAGGACATTTCTAGATTGAAGATACATTCTGTAACAACATTCACTTTTACATTTTTTTTTGATTAGTTGGAGTACTATTTATTAAAATAATCACCCAGACTAAAGTCTTAACTGTATTGCATCTAGTTTTAGATATGCTTGGCTTATAAAATGTACAATATAAATTCACAGAAGCTTTATCATTATTTTGAACCTACCATGGCATATCTATTTCCACATTTGTGGCTGCCAATCAACTTTTTGATGGCTTATATCTGTCTATAACCCTCCACTCATATAATATCAATTGTGCTTTGTTAAAGTTTGTTATTCAAATACTGTATGCATGAAGAACTCACAGTTTTATTATAGAAAGGTAACAGTTAACTTTTTTTTTACTCTACTACTCAATATTGTCTCAGTTCTCAGAACATTGACTTAAGGATGTGATTAATACCTTAACCTTTACACTTGATACACATTAATTATTAATGTTAGCATTTGTTTTCATTCTAAGTCACTGCAAATGGCAGAGAAATGTATCTGGACCACTGTTTCATTGAGTTAATTCTTTCCCCTTATAAAATAGCTTCAGCACTGTGAAAATCCAGACATAGTGATAAAAACTTGTAAAATAACTGTTAAAAAAATGAAGTGACTAATAAAATGTAAATATATCATTTATAGCAGCTTTCTTTATAAAACAAGAACAATGTATATATTGTTAGATTTAGGTTTATTTTTTCCTGGACCTAAAATGTTTTTGCTTAAATCGGTTTTAGTAAAAAATATCTAAAAAAAAATAATAAATGCCATTACCCACAGATGGCAAACTCGAAACCAGAACACCAACTTACTGGCACAAAATAAGCAATAAACTCTGCTTTAAAAGAAAGGTAGGTAATTCTTTACATGCAGCTGAATTACTCAGAAGAAGGACCCCTACTCCTCCATACTACCTGAAGCATGATTGTCTGGTTAAGTTGATTATGCAAATGCTAATGAATATGTGGACTATGTAAAATGCTTGCCGTTAGAGACTTACCTGTATTTATTGCCGCTGCCACTTTTTTGTATGAATTTATATGTAGAGAGGCAATCTTGTGCATTACTGCTCAAAGACATAAGAGAGGGAAGATGGGGAAACCAAATTCTGTATAAGGAAATTACTTCTACAACCTGCATATGTATATAAAATCTCAGTAATTGCAAGTAGATACTTAGGAAAGCCCAAATACATTTCCAAAATGAAAAAGAAAGTAAACCTACACTTTACACTGCACGCAATAAATTTGTAAACAGGTCTGAAGGTGGCAAATCCTGACATGCAATGTATAACAAAGTTGATTGTTTTATTATTTAACAGAATAGACCAATAATGATGTTCTATCAATATTTCCTGATTGCATCTGAATATGACATAAAATGTAAAATGTGCACTGGAAAACAATTGAAATACAACGCATAAAACATTGTTTCTTCCGCTGGTAGCTAAATATATTATCACACAGGAGCACTGCTGAAACCCCACCAAGGTGAATACTACTAATAGCAAAATTTCCTGCTTTAGAAAAGACTGTAGTAATATAAAAGATAGAGATACTCAGCTAAACCTAGGCCTCCTATGCTGAAATCTGTCTCATAAATCAATGTTTACATATCACATAAAATTACATTGAACATTGTATAGGTCGTGTCTCATTTTCTTACGCGTTTTTTTGAATGGCTTCCTCAGGGGATTCAGAGACATAGCTGGTTTTACAGAAAATACGTACAGAAAACCAGTGTTACTTTACTTAAAAACCTGATACTTACAAAATAAATTATGTGATACTGAAGAGGTATATCAACTTTATAGTATAGGTGGGGGCAAGAGGAGGCATATAGATAATACCAACAAGAAATAGTACAACAGCAAATATGTGATATGTTTTGACTTACTTTTTACTTGATGGTTACTGATCAGGTAGAATGTTATGTAGGAGAGAAGTTGGTATGTTCAGTGATTGAGTATAATACTCCTATATAAACTGTGGCCCGCGTTATTACTTATGCATTTCAACCTGAGTATGAGTGGTATATATTTGTATATACACTTTCATACACTTCCATCCAAATTAACAGGGGGTAAAAAGAACACAAAGTGGTGGCAATACAGACTGGGTAAAAACAACAAAATGCCTTTAATTTCAAAAGAGTGATAGAAGTTTTGTATTGCGCTTTGTGGCTTCCTGTGCTGGTGGTCACCTTGTCTCCAATTACTGTTGTAGTAACACAAAAAAATCTCAATAGCAATTGAAAACAATAAAAACCTGATCAAGGTTTTCAACTCCTAATACTACTTTTGAATCTATTAAAAGTATGTGCTAGAGTTGTGTTATGAAGTGTTATGTCATCAAGGAAAGAATGCTCTTTTTCATCTGGGAAAAAGTTAGAGAACTTTTACTTACCGTATCCCCTTTTTTTCCTTCTTGTACTTTTTTTGTGACCAACCCTAAACCTCTTCAATTAGAATGTGTTACTTGGTGATGTTGGGGCTCGCTATCAATGGATTGAGCAGCATAGAGAAGAGGTTTCAGATGACCAGTTGCATCAAAGGAGGAAACCCATCTTCAATCCAGTATCAAACAAGCCGAATTCCTAAAGTTAGGCTTTACCATATTATAAGCGCACACCTAACACCTAGACTAGGATGACACCTTTTTAGTAACCAAATTGATTTGAGTAGATTCCAAACTCTCTTTAATGGAAGATGTTGCTCAACAAAATTGAATCAAATATCTTTTCACTTTTCAGGACTCAAAATAGATGAACTACATGGTAAATAAATTATAAGAGGAATAATTTTGGCTAAATTAATTTACTTGCAAAGTATCCAGAGGTTTGCAGAGTGAATACATTTAGCCTACATTGTTTTGTTAAATTTGAGGATTTGGGTTTTATAGGGTGTATTTAGTGTTCCTTTTATTGTTCTTCATATTTGTGAATTTAATTTTTCTCCATATTTAGTGTTCCTTTTATTGTTCTGCATATTGGTGATTACTTTCGTATTTTGCATGTGTATTTAAATGTGTCACCTTTAAGAATACTATGTATACCCCTGTGAATTTTATAATCACTGGGATGGGTATTATCTTATCCTAAATCTGCATCAGATATAAAAGCAGGACCACTGCTGGATCCTACTAAAAGAATGACTAAAGGAATATTAATTTGCTTGCAGGAAGCATGGGTATATTACGAAAAAGGAGCTGGTTTAACCACTTAACTAGTTCCCCGGAGTAAACGAGATTGACTAGTTAAACAAATTACCTCTACTAGTGACAAGAAATGTCAATTTATTAGCTCAACCCTAATTTATGCTCAGTTAGAAGCTCATCTCTGTATGTTTATATTTAAGAAGTCCTACACACCCCCTACTGAGTCCAAGCTATACCCATGCCAAGGAAAGCTAAAGTATTCAATTGTCCATAAAGAGAATCGGGGGTGTATTTTTAAATAGATTAATAAATGGTATAATTAGATAGGGACATACCTAGGGTAGGATGGTGAAGGAGGTGTATTCCTTATTACAGGCAATAGGGAGGTGCACTGTGCAGATCACTCAAAAAGATTGATTTCCCACCAGATGTTTTCTGCATGTTGCAATCATTTGGCAAGGAAGTGGCATAGTACAGATGGAGCATTTTCTTTCCTTTCTTAAGTATAAAATACCGACATTACTGAACTGTTTACTGTTCTGCATTGATCTGTACTGCTAAGAAGAAGTATTCCCACTAACCACTAAGGTAATAGGGCATTTTCCACTGACCTGTAATTAAGGAGAAAAAGTTCCAAATGGCAAGGGACATTTTTCTAACTGATTGCCAATAAGTTATTTTCGAGTAGACAACTGATGCGAGAGGACACTTTTACTAACTACAAATTGGACAGAAAGCTGACCATCACTTTATGGGTCTATCATGGTCTATTAAGTGCACTCTTTCAGGGTCTATCAAGAAACAATTTGAAGACCTTGATTCATCAAGGTAAATAAAGATTAACTAAACCTACAAAAAAAACAATTTTAAGCATTTTTTTCTTAACTAAGAATGAACAGGCTATGTCTTTACTGCAATAAATCAAACTTGCCTGCCTATTCACAATTATTTAACTGAACTCATCTCTTCATGCTCCATCACAAGCACCAACATCTTCACACATTTCTTTTCCAGGTATCAGATTTTTGACCATCTTCATTGGCTAGGCCATGATGTAACCCCCAAGCTTGCAAGTGAGAGATAATTAATTCCCAAAAACTGGGTATGCTGGGATCTTCCCCTAATCTACCATATAGAGAAGATTTTGAACAGGCAGGAAAGTTTATTTAATACAGAAGATACATAGAATGTCCCTTATGCAATAAACAACCTGTATGCTTGCATTTTTTTATTTATAGGTTTAGTTCTGAAGATATGACCTTCTATGACCTGATATTTACATGGCTCAGCAACTGCCATTCCACTCATCTCAACAATACAATATAAGGTTATAAATTAGCCTATACTTCAGCTACACCTTGAAGAAAATTAAAAACTTTCAGCTGATACAATGTTTTAATATATATATATTTCAAGGCTTATTTTTCAATAGGGGATGGAATGTATCTTTAAGAATTTAACCTCATATATACAATATATATGGATGGTGTTTTCTGTAAACTCTGCAAGCTGAGCAGCCTCAGGCAAACTTAATTAAAGTCAAATGAGAAATCAAAAGTAGAAAGATGTCCCCCACCCATTTCCTCCCTTAGAGAAAATTATGTGACCAGTACAATCATGTTTAGGATAATGTGTCACAAACTCATTTTGTTTTATAAAATGAAATTCCGCAAGATAAAATGACTCAAGGCGCTATTTACATTTCACTAAAATTGTATTTCTGGAATAACTTATGACTCCGATTGGCTATTTAGCCAAAGAATTGTTCTGAACTTTTTCTGTACTGCAAGTTCCCAAAAGCCCAGTGGCAGCATCAAACCATATTTAATATTTAATTTAAATAACACCTTTCCCCAGCAGTGTAGTTTGAGCTAATCTAAAGCTTTAGCTATGGCAGAAATTTCCATCTAGTACCAGTGTTAGAACTAAAATAAGTTTTCCATTGACTTGATTAAAGAGCTGTCCACTGAGTAAGATTTCTTGATCGAGAGTCAGAAAGGAAACTGTAAAATACGGTACAACCTAATAGGCTAACTGCCCTATAAAGTATTGTACCGGTTTCCAATTTTCTGCATTAGAAACTTGAGTTGCATGTTTTTACCTATCACTTTACTTTTACTGATATCAAAGAGACCCTGTCACCAATCACTATCCCTATATACCTGTTTTAGCCTTTACACTATGTTCTTAGCAACAAATCCTAATCAATTCTGGCATGCAAAGCTCTGACACTTCCAGGTAGTGTTGGACGTTGTCATTACCTCCAGCCCCCGGTCACATCCAGCTCATTACTAGGATGAGTATCTGGCTAACCTAATATTTTATTCCTTCTACCTTATATAATAAATACATTATACTATTTTTCTGTTTTGCGTTTTAAGTGCTTGTATGTAAACATTTTAATATTGTAATTGTTTGTGTCAGAAACATGACTAATGCCTTTAGAAAAATGAAAAAAATTATAGAATACAATTTGTAGTTCATCACAATTAGTTTTAAACTTTACTGCTTGTTAACCATTAATTTTGGTTAACTATTATTTTTTATAAACTCTAAGGCCTCTATTTAAAAAACAGGAAATCAGTTATTCCCTTTGAAAACACCTCATAGAAATATTCAAGGTCCATGTGATTAAATTGTAGTATATGATTCCCACCAGGGAATATCTGAGGGAATGTCAGATTCTTTGTTTTATAAATAGAGCCATAGTTCTCTTCCCATAACTTTCAACCCCCTTTAATTTGTGCTAGATGTTTTCTAACACTGATATAAGGAGCTTGGGACATCCTTGCCTTTTGTGCCCGGAATTGGACATGACTATGTATACCAAAATGAAAAATTCCTCTTTAATACTTTGCTTGCTTTATAAGGATATCTTGGCCCTGGTTTATTAAAGCTCTCTAGAGAAGATGGACTATCATCTTCTGGGTGAACCCAGGTGATCTATAAAACCTGAAATTACTTTAACAAACTAATTTCCAATTATGTGGCAAATATTTCCAATCCTTGACCAAGTCCTATCTAGGTTTGATGTATCACTCAGGTTCACCAATGATAGTCTATCTTCTCCATTATTGGGAAGTTTTAATTAATCAGGCCTAATGAGTAGTATATTTATACAAAAAAATCCAAACCTAATTTTACACCACACACACACACACACACATAGATAGATATACATGCAGCCATGCCACACTTTTCTCAGTAACACCAAACCAAAATGGTCCAGGTACTCACCAGAATCCATGGTCTCAATCCATGTCATGACCTGAGGTTATTTGTTTCTGGACAGCAGAGAGGAAAGATTCTGCTATTGGGGCACGTAGACAATACCCATTGGCTGTCCAACTACAGGGTCCAGAAGTCTCCAACAGGGCATTATGAAGTCATGATGAGGTGTGGCAACAAGTCTGGCGGATGGCGGGTAAGGATAGCAGCAGTGAACCATCATTCTTCATTTCCAGAGGAGGTGTCATGGATGATCACGCTGAAAATTTCTTTTTTTTTATTTTGCCCCAAGATAGACATAATTCATTTACAGTAACAGTATTAACTAGTTCAGCACTATCTCTTTACTCACAAATAAGTTTATTCTGCAATACCTCAGTCAGCAAAAAAAGTAAAATTCTCCAAATCTGGGTGGCCTGCATTAGGATCCATAACTAAGACAAATTGTTATCAGATGTCGACAACCGGTAAAGGGAAAAGATAATAGGAGAAAGAGATGCAAAATTTGGATAATAGATCATGACATTAGAAAAATGCATTGAAATAAAGTGACATACTTTGCAACAGAATGAGAAACAGTGCACAAACTTTAATTGCCTGTGGGAAATATTTTTACTCTGCAAACACAGCAGAACATATGGTATCCTCAGTATAGGGCAACACTATATGAAAGCCATATGGCTGCTGGTAAGTGAGACATTGTGAATGTGCTGAACAATATTGAAAAGATGAAAGACATACAATATTGTCAGCATATAAAAGCACTGAACAGTAGAATTTAATTGTAGTATCCGGTTGTAAAAGTGTCAGTATAAAGTGATGTGCTCTTTCTAGATGTACCAAGTACAGTTCTAGCTCTTTGAATTGCAGTAACAGAATTACAATATAAAAATGATTATGTCGGAAAAGTTTTAAAAAGCAGCAAAATGAAACATTGTAACTCTAAATGAATCTGTGACTAGGCTATGTATTTTCTAATATTTACAAATGATTAAAAGCTGTTTATGAGCATTAAAACATGAGCTTTTGAGCTTTTAATAAGCTCAGTTACACCAAGCAATGTGGAGAATGTTATCTTCAAAAGTTTAGTTGATTTGGCTCCCCACCCCAGCAGTAACTTGCCAGCCTGTCAGACTTTTAATCTCCAATGAAAACACAGAGCAGGTGCTGTGAGAATGGGGAAAAAACGTTCTGGGACCTGATTGGAATGTATTCACTGCATCAGTTTTGAAGATGAATTGCTCCATATTGTTTGCAGATACAAAGGTTAATGAAAGCTGGTAGCACTAATATGTTGCAGTACTTTACAAAGCCCATAGTCATATCACCAAATCCCACAGAGAAGCTCAGAATTTAATGTTTTATCATAGTCATATGTCATTAATACAGTTTTAGGGCAATTTTTGGTGATAAACACAATTAACATATGAATGTTGGTGGGATTTGGGAGGAACCCACATAAACACAGGAAGAGTGTCCAGACGTGCTAGCCACTCAGTCATTGTGCCAATGTAAACTTTTGTAAGAATAAATTAAAATACCTACATGCCTATAGCAGATCACCATGTTCAAAGAGATTCAGACACAATGATTAAAACATAATTAAAATACTATAAAGTTGTAGGGATTACTAAATAAATATTGGAAGCATTTCCAGAAGTTATGAGTGCTGATCAGGTGTTGGCATATCAGACAAAATAAAAATTAGCATCACCAACTACCCAAAATTACACAAAGAGAAGTTATTGATATAGACTAAAAAGTGCAACATTTTAGGGCAATGGAAGTCCCCTGCATTCAGACAGTAGTAACCAGCTTGTGGCAATAAATGTCCATGTTATTTGCAGAATTTTGGTGTACTGGTTACACTTAGACTTCTTCCTATCCTTGTGTTATACCACCAATGATAAATTGTGGGCAGGCACAATTCTGCACCTTCTACAATAAAACATACTTACCCATCTGTTCATAGCTCATTGAAGGATTCTCGGATATGCCAGGTATCCCAACAGCCCTGGATGTACTCTCATGCCCATGTGTGGGGGTCATCCACCAGTCAGCCTGGCCAATCAAGATGGCTGAAGATCCAACGAATGGAAGAGGACCTATGTAGATGGTGGTGTTGGTGTGCGGACAGATGAGCATGAATCAAAAATTGTGATTGGTAGGGTAAGTTTTTATTGTATTTGCATTGCCTGTCTCTTCTGCAATACATTGGTAGCCATTGGTGTTTACAGCTTGATATGGTACTCTTCAATACGATGCTGCTACTACTACAGGATTAAGTGCACATACAGAGCTTTGCATTGTGTTTTGATTTTAGGGGTATATTAGGGTATTGAATAAAAGATTTAGGTTAGGCATCATGGGTATAGTTAGGTTATGGTAGCAAGTTAAGGGATATTTATTGTAAGTTCATTTTTCTATAGACATTTGTTTTGTCACCTGGTTAATCAGGCAGCAACTGCTGCATCCCTTTAACAATACCAGTACATACAAAGAAACAAGTAACACTTATTGGACTTTTAAAGCAGTGATAAATCACATTAACTCGGAGCTGAATTTTTACAGTTTTTTTTAATTAAAACACCATATTAAAACAGTAGTATTTATTTTCTAAGCATTCTAAAATCAGCATAAAAACATATCCACCATATCGGTGTGTAACTGCAGATACATAGGGAACACTCAACGCGTTTCGTGGAACTCCTTTCCGCTTCTTCAGGAGATCTAGAGAAACCTTATGTCACATTCAATTAGTCATCATTTCAATTTATATTTACAAACAATTCAAATACAATCAGCATAATTAATAACTTACAATTTTTTGTTGCTTTCCCCTTTCCAAATGTTAAATGACATACCCTAGATGTTATGGAGGAAGCGGAGAACCAGAGGTAACGTGCTCTATATCAAGCCGCCATCATATCTTCATTATATAATTAAGTTGGTTGCTTTATCCTGATATCTTTATATCAATCGCTCTAAACCTCTGTTACCTCTTTATCAGTGACACAACTAAGTCTAACCATAAAACTATATATAAAACCCTATTCTATCCTAACTCCTTTAAATGTGCTAAATAATTCCCAATCTACCACAATAATTATTTCAGAAATAATAATATTTATATACATATATTATAACAGAAGTGACCACCATACAACATCTGTAAAAGCCCTGGAAATCTTCCCGTTCGGTGAGAGCTCGACCTCTCGGCTAATCAGAAAGCCATTCTCACTTTCATTTTCGGTAAGCGAGAAAGGCCCGATTCGCCGCAACATCAAACTTAATATTCTCGCTCGCTCATCCCTACTGATAATCTATCTTCTCCAGTCTAGAATGGCTTTATGAAATCAGACCTATTGTGTAGGTTCTTGGGATTTTTGGAGCTTACCTATTGTCCCTATTGAAATCACCCCATAACTCGTTATTCTCTACCTGAACTCCTAACATTTTTTTTCCCTTAAGTGAAAATTAACGGAGGGACATGTTTGGAGAATTTTTACTCAATAGGGGAACGTTCTAAGAGGACAGAAGCCCAACACCATTAAGGTAGGAGCATATAAATATAAAAAAACAGTGCACTGGACCACTTATAAAGTGCATGTGCATAACCTCTAGTGCCCGGAGATCCCGCGAACAGAAGGATTTCCAGGGAATCCTGTAAATCCCATGTTAATCCTCCTGTTATAATTTCCTCGATCTTCCGATGATTTCATGAAATCAGTTCGCCGAAATTTAGCTGAACCATTGGAAGTTCAAGGAAATGGTCACAAGAATGCCTAATTATCAGGTGAGAACCTGGTTGATCCAGCAAATCTGGAATAGATTTCTTTGTTTTTACTTGGCAGTCCTAGACTAGATCCATTGCAGGTTTGCTGGATCAACCATGTTCGTCGAAGTTAGTCTATCATTTCCAGACATGGAGAGCTTTAACAAATCAGGTCCAATGTACCTGTCAATGTAGCTGTGTTAAATGTCTATCCTTTACAACTACACATTTTCTTCATTGTCTTCTGTCTTCCAACTATTTTAAAGACTTACAAAACAAGTTGAGACTGAGTGATGTGATTTTGATATTTGGATATTATTGAAGGATTCACCTTATTCTCAAATCAGTGCACATGCAGTTGCTCACAATTTTAATAGCTAAACACAGTTTAATGTAAGAAGTTATGGCCAAACTGTAGTCTCAAGGACAGGGTCAAGGTCAAAAAGCTAATTTGAGGGATTGCAGGGGAACCCATCAGCCTCTAAGCAGCGGAGATCCAAAGACAGCAGCAATTTTTTTTTTTTTTTTTTTTATCAGTTTTAAATACAGATTACAAGCTTACATATCAGTTTTAGATTTAAATATAGTGCTAAAGGGTTAAAACCTCTATCAGGACTGTTTTTACTATCTATAGGCCTATTTAAGAGATTTACCTTCAATCTCAATGCTGGCAAAGCCCTATAACACACTGACACACACAGTGTCACCAAGTCAGGACATGAGAGAAAATTTCTCCAGTAGGGATACAAAAACTATTAAAATCCTGACAGTCTTTCTAATTATTTTCTGCTATTCTACAAATGTTTTAATTTTGCTGTTTGTGCCTCTTTTGGACAGATTCCATTCTATTACCTACTCGTATCCAAAAAAAAAAAAAAAAAAATCAACACCACTGCATGAAGTAAAGATTTAATTATAGAGAACGATTTTTATTAAACTTATTATGTGTTAAAAAAAAAAATTGTGTGTAAATGGACATTTCAGGCAAATGATACTGAAAGCAAAAAACACTTTAACTGAAATGTATTTTAGGTTGTAAAATAAAGATTTTTTTTTCACTTTTTAGAATTGATTCAGCTGTTTTATCATTTTTTAATCCATAAAGAATGCACAAGAGAGGAGCTGTAACTAAGATATTTGTATCAATTGTGTTTTCATCCATCTGCTTATAGATTATGTTATTTGAAGTTAATTGCATGGTGGAACTACAGTGGAATTAGGTAATACAAGATGTCCAAATAGATCAATGTCAAGTTTTAACCAGGTGTGACTCACACAGGAAAGAAATGTACTGTGGCAAATCTGATATTTTGTTTAAACGCTGTGCCAATCCAAGAGGAGGATGTACTGGCAATCCTAACATCATTGGTGAATTATCCCAAACACCACAAATAGCCAGAGGTCTATAAAAACACAGATGGTACAATTAGCAGATTCACAGAACAGGATAAACAAGCTTCAATAGTGTTCATAACAATCACATTTAAATCAATGTATTCCAAAACATTCCAAACAAAATTGCCTCTTCCATTAAAAGCTTGTACTGGCCTTTTTTGGAGGCCCATCATTTGTACACCTGTACTAAGACAAATACAGAGATGGCCATTGCTAACCTCTTTCTGAAGGTGCTACCCAATGTGTAGCAAGTTTTACATAGTTAGGCTGAAAAAAGTACATCAAGTTCAAGCACTAGGAAAATAAATAAACATACTAGAAAACCTTCATATTCTAGATAGAAACAAACATCAAGGTTGATCCAAACGATTGCAAAAGCTTTGAATTTTTTATTTTATTTTATTCCAACAGGGGAAACAGTTCCTTTGTGATTCCTTAAGGCAGTCGAATATTCCCTGGATGAGCAGTTCCTGGAGTCATTCCTTTTACACTTTAATACTCAAGTATATTCTGTATTTTTAGAAAAGCAGACAGCTTTTTCCTAAAACAATCTATAGAATGTGCTAGTTCCTTAGGGAATTCCAAAAAAAAAAACATCAAGTACCTTTAAGGATTAATATTATTGCACCACAATCCTGTATATAATAAAAGCATATATTTTTAAAACTTATTTATTTCAAATTTTATCATTGTGGTGCCTCTCATCCTCTTTCTTTGCAACACATTTCGCTGAATATTAGTCTTACTCAGGAAAATTGAAATAGGTATACAGCATCCCAAAATATAGATACTGAAAATGAAATACTTATCAGCAACTACATGGCTCATACCCCTACCAGGAACGCCCCTGAAGGGAAATCCCTCTCCTCCACAATGCATATGGAGGAGATGGAATGTCCCCTTACCCAAGGGGGGGAAGTGTTAACACTTGCTGTTGTATATAGGGAAGGGGGGTATAACATGGAGGCTCAAGAACCCCTAGCGGCTCCGAAGCCACGGGTTGCCGACCCCTGCCAGCCGGGATTAGGCCGGATTGACCAGGGGAGCATTAGGCCTAAAAGGACTAATGGCTAGGCTGTATCGGGCCTAAAGGCCAGGGTTTGCCTACCCCTGGTATAAGGGATGGTCCTGGCACCGCCAGGCAACTATTAGGCCTATATTTTAGACTGAGGTATTTTTCTACCTGACCTATATTAGCTCTAGACATGTTGTACAGTTCCTGCTCTGAAATCCCTCTGGACACAAGTTGTCATTTTCTATAATTTTAAAGTAAATAATTTTTAAGTGAAGTCTCTATTTTTTCCTATATTAAAATGATTATTGTTGAAGTCTCATTTATATTAAACAAAGTTACATCTACCAAAGTTTGTGAAAATAAAAATACCCTTCAAAAAAGGTAAATCCAGGTCCAAATCAGCATAATTAGTCTAATCTCAAAAACACAATCCCTCTGCCTTCCTAAATATGATATTTAGATATGTAACCAAATAATAAATGCATCTATTTAGATGTTTACATCAGTAAAAAATGACTGGAATGAGGACACTGTGGCATCATGTGGATAGCCTTTCATGAAATGACCAAAGCCACAAAGAGCTGTTGTGAGCAGGGATGAGCGGGGATGCCTCTGGCAATCTCGCGAGAATTTCCTCAGTTCAGCGAAATTGTTCAGCGAAATTTCGGGAAACTGATTTTGCAAAACCACTGGAAGAGGAAACTAATACAGGAGGATTCCCAGAGATGCATTCAGCCCTGGGAATCTCCCTGTTTGCGATCCCCGGGGCACTGGAGGTTAATTAACTTCTAGTGCCCCTGGGATCACCTACAGTCACAGTTGTGACCGTGGGAACTGTTAATAAACCTCTAATGCCCCGGGGATCGCACACTCTTCTCAATGAATGCATCCACAGAGAGAAAGGCCCAATTCTCAGCGAGATCAAACTTAATATTTTCGCTTGCTCATCCCCAGTTCTGAGATTAATATGATATTTTAGGAAGATTTATTCATTGTATCACAGATTTCTTAACGAACATCTGAGTATAATGTACTGCTATAAAGTATAATGGTTTTGAAATTTTCATCTAAGTACTAATTAGCCATCAATTATGTGCCATACAGTTATTGAATGATCTGTTGATCTCCCATTACGTACCTTGTATATCCCTTTGAACACTTGTGATTTAAATAGCCTATACTGCTTTCCATTTGATTGGACAAACTAATAATCATATTGCCTCACCTAGATTCTGTATATTATACTATTTATATAGGTATATATAAGTTTTCCTGTCCCTTTCCCCAAGGAAGGATTTATGGGGGCCAGGTTCGTGAGATTAGGCTTTCAGATTTCTCACCTGCAGACCCTGCAACCATTTAGGGAACATGTGGTAGGTTTATCTACCTGTATTATCCTCCCACTGTTGAAGTGGAATGGAGGTATGTTATATCCAGAAGGAAAGAGGTATTATCTAACCATGTTATCTGAATGATTTGTGTATTTACTTGTGTCCTAGGTGTGCCGCGACCTAATAACAGAATACAACAAAATGCAAAGCCAAAAAGTCAAATGAAAAGGTCAGACTTAATAGATTATTCTGTATTGATTTTGGAAAAAAGACTATAGCTGTATAAACTGCTAGAATGCTAATAAGCAAAAGAGTGTTGCAAAACAAAAACCCATGCCAGCTTTAAAATTTATTTTTTTCTCTCTTTAAGATAACTTTGATTGCTGCAAAAACTTATTTTTTTAAGGCATGGCATGTTCTCTAGGATCCTTTCTAAACTCACCCCACCCTCCAATTTTTCAGCAATTTTGTAGTTTTGAATATGTTGAAGGGTATTGAAATCAACTAAAAAGGGCAGCAACTGCCTTACAAAAGGAAGCAGACGCGATATACTGTTTACAATGTACCACAGGCAACATGTTCATTGGACTTTTCAAACTATGGACATTATGATTGTTTTGTTTATCAGAGACTCATTATAGAATATAATTTATATTGCACCACCTGCTGTAAAAGCAGTTGCATGTACCCCACTTTCTGTTCCCATACCAGTTCATGCTGTATGTCATATTTTTGAAAACTTGAAAATAGCAGCTATATGAAAAAAGCAGCCATTTACTTTAAAGCAATCTACCAAAAAATAAAAAAATACAATAAATAAATTAAGTACTTTCTACTGATACAGAACTCAAGTTTAACTCAAGGTGGAATTTATACCATTTTTGGGAAATGTTTTACTTAGAACCTGTTGTGTATTCAGGACAAGAAGCAAAATATTTTTTTTCCAGTAGATGGAAGAGCTGCTCCCACTTTTACTACAAAATGAACAAAAAAAGTTTGACAGCAAGACATTTCATAAAGGTTCAGCAGGACAACTTTGGCGTTTGCTGATGTTCACAATGTCGTTTTTTGTCATTTTCTCCAATATTTCTAAAGTTACATTCTTTGAGATGGTGGATTTTCAAAAAAAATATAAAGTGTCTTTTGGGACAGAAATTGATGGAAAATCTACCCGTCAGACAACAAAAAGTCTAGCAAACATTCTAATCCTAACTCTTTGCAAATGGAAAAAAAAGTTTTCCCCGGCATTACATTTTATTCTTTAAGTAATGGACCATTTTAATTATCCTAAATTCTAGATTTTAAAAAATACATCCTCTTTTAATTAAAATAAAGCTATTTAATAATTACACAAACTCCCATTACTTCAATGATTTCCAATAAAACATTTGTTTAATCCTGAACCTGCAGCCATCGCAAATTTAGAAATATGTCAGCGCAGTTAGAGAGACACAAATGACCTTGGGCTAAGGATACTGGTACCTTATGTTCCAGCAGTTTGGGAATGGTAATAACTAATAGCACTGGTAGAGGTGGCCATCAAATCCAAGTGGAAGCAATTAAATGAAGCAATTCAGAAAGGATATAGCAGCCTGGGAAAGGGGCCAAGAAAAAAAGTGAAGAAATCAGGCAGACATCAAAAGGAAAAGTGCAGCATACTGTTTAAGAAAGGATAAAGGATGATAGTAGTGTCGTCAATTGACAGAGGAAAGGGAAAAAAACACAGGTTCCTGGAGCCAGGCCAAGATAAAGAAATTTATGGATTGAATAGCTCTCATCTAAAGAGCTCATATTTTGCTCCTTAGTAGAGTTTGTCTAGGAAATGAGAATGCACTTTTTTTTCCCAGAATTAACTTAAGTAGCAAAAGTGATATTTTATGCTTGGCTATTATTAAATGTGCTACGCTTTAATACATTTATAGATCATTTTAGGTAGATGGAAATTCTATGCACAATAGATATTGTGAACATATTTTTTACTGATCTGTCAACTTGGTCTTAAAGGAAAATGTCACTTGGTTCAAAATGTTTATACTAGAGAAATGTATAACTATTATATATTTCTGATATATACCGTATTTTTCTTCCCCAAAACTGGGGGGCAAAAGTGGGTGCGTCCTATAGCGTCTTATACGCCGAAAAATACGGTATGTATATATATATATATATATATATATATTTATTTATATTAGATTAGGACATTAGATTAGGACACTTTTTAAAAAACTGCAACATGCACGCTCACAAAAGCATTTTCTGGTGGAGAATCAATCAATTACTCACAGGGACCTGGAAGATTCTCCACGAGGGAATGTTTCAGTGAATGTAAGATGAATAATCAAACCAGAGAAAGTTTGAATCCTGAGTGGATGTTGTGTAAAGCTTTGTAAAATAATTTGTAGTATAAAAATTGTTGTATTAATGCACACATGTTGTGCATTAAGGTCAGTGTGGTATTGTAATAGTGCAAACTCCATACAGATTGGGTCTGATTTGTTTACATTCTCCAAGTCTGGAAAAGATTGAAGATCATGGGAAAACCTGGGTGATAAATCAAACCTAGAATGGATCTTTTCCAGGATTGAAAATGTTCTTAAGGTAATAGCAAATGATTTTAGGAATCTTTTCCATTTGTTGGATCACCTAAGTTCTTCAATGACTATTTTCTCTAGTCTTAGTGAGCCATAATAAATCAGACCCATGAAGTCATCATACTCCATTGCTGAGTCGATTCTGCCTCCGGAGGTGGGAGTTGTGGTTTGACAACATGAATTGTAAAATATTGGGCTGCTTTTATTATTTTATTGATGCAGGATGTGATCAATAATGGTCTGTGTTGGTGGTTTAATAAATCAGGCCCTATGTGTTCTGGATGAGATTTGTGCTGCAAGGGTAAAAGAGCTAACTACTGAGCCAATTGTGCTTTTCACAGCTTTTTAAATTATGTGCTAGTTACATGGATTATGTACATGCAAAAGTAATACAAGTAAACAAAAAGTACCCCATTTTTTCTAATTTTCAAAAATAAAGAAATAAAGCTAAATCATGTAAAACTATAAATATAAAAATTCAACTTATTAGCATATATTGTACATTTATGTTTTTTTTTTTTAAATCAAAAAAGAAAACTTACACTTTAAGCTGATTGGTAATTTGAAATGAATACAAGCCATGGCAAAAAAAATTACATCTTAGTAAATTAGCCCCATAGCAACCTAGAATCAAAAGTCATTAGAGAAACTCGGTTCCCGGGCAAAACTGCTGCGCTGTCAAAAGCAGAACTGGAGAGGTTTAGAAAAAGAATATAAAAAATTCCATCAGACTGTTATGGTATTTGGCAGTTTGAAGAGTAAATTAATGTTTAACTAAACTGTTTATTTTGGAAACTTTTGAAAAATGCCTTCTCTCAGCTTTTTCTAAGTTTTCTTTAGTATTCAGAATCAGATATTGAAAGGCTCGGAAAATTTACTATTCCTAAAGCAAAATTGTGCTTTGTGAATTCAAGGCAAAGCAACACGTTTGTTTTAACTTTTTCTCCCCCAACAATACATAACCACTATTATTTATTTGTATGAATGTTACATTTTTGGGCCAATCAGCAGTGTCACATGAGGAGTCTTGACCCCCCATGTATGCTATAACTCCGGTGACTTGTAGCATACAAAGAAATTTACTTTACTGGTCCAAGCATAAAGGTAGCACAAGGTAGAAATTGAATATGCTACTGGGGAGGGCGACCGTAGCACGAACGAGTTGCTTTGCCCTGCATGAGCAATGAATAGATTCAAACAATTATAAAAACTAGTCACCCTCATGAGCGTTTACTGAGTAGGAATATTGGACCAGTTTGATGATACTCAAACTTACTAACTTGTTTTGGTTTTGTCACACTTTTTTCTCCACCAAAGAATAGATTCCTTGAGAAAAAGTTATCTGTAGTGCAGCTGCTAACCAGTCCATGTCTAACAGTGTATCACTTACATAAGGAGTATCTAGATCAGATATTGCATAAACCCTAAATATATATTATACCCTTATTGGGTACCAACAATCTGTCCATGCCTACCAGCTTATCTACTGCATTGTGAACCTGCCATACATGCCCCTGGTCAAGATTACAAGTGGCTCTCAACAAACATTGCTTGGCTGCGGTCCACCGATATTACCATAGCTAGTGCAGTGAAATAATGCATAGCCATAGCTCCATTAAGTACCAGGGGTTCTCGGATCATTACATTTTCTAACACATCGGGTCGAATTGGTTTAAAAATCTAACTAAAATCAGAATTTTGGGACCTAAACTGGTATTTTTTTAATTATCTGTACCATACTTGTGAATATAGTGTAGTTGGAGCCCATCTTATCCCATTGCAGTGCAATGACAGCTGTCATCGTCTGGTGGCCTACGGTACGTGGAGGTATAGCGTAACTCAGCCAATATTTCACTGGTTGACAGGGTGATGGCCTACTATTGTTCAATTCCAAGTTCCAATCAGAGATCAGAAAAACTCATATTCAAGCGCGAATCAACTCGACCACCGCCAATGAGTGCCTGTAGACAGGAGGTAGATGAAAAAGGGGATGAGATCAGAAGAACCAAAACACTAAAAAAAAAGACCAGAAGCAAAGTTAAAATTGTATATTAGGAGACATTTTTGAAAAAAAAATGTAGAGGGCTTTATCAAACGAAATGCCAATCATTAAAAAGTTTCTATCTACCTTAATGGCATAGCTGGAATCTTCTTTTTAAAAAATCACATGCATGCCCATGCTATATACTGCACGTACCTATGTCTGATTGCAATTCATTGCGTTTTTTTCCAATTAACTGAAGGTTGTTTTAGTCCAATGACCCTCCGGAGCTTTATTAATCTGTCAAAGCTGTGGTTTCATTAAATGTCCCTTTTGGAAATCTCAAGTTCTGCAACAGCAGGGTCCAGTCTTTGTTCCATGGCAGACATCATTTTTCTGGTAACTGGGGAGAAATTTTACTTCTGTGACACTAAGCAACACGCCGCAGGAATACCAACATTTTATAAACAATGCTTTCATCATATCATAATAAAAAGCCCCCAAACAGCACATTTATGTTACCCTATTATTGGAAACGGTGGTTTTATTGTACACTGTGAGGGAGACGATAAAACAGAAAGTAAAAAAAAAATGGACACAAAGATATTAATTTATTTTGACCATTTGCCAGATGAAATTTGCTTCAATGCTTTTAATAAATCTACTTTATATCTGTGATTATCATATCCTTCAGTTACCTAGGGATAGTTATTTACAGCATGAAAAGAAAATTTATGCAAAGTTGCTGAAAGATTTGCACAATCAATTTGCATATATATAGCACGCTATTTTAGAAGACTCTTATTCACCATGTAAAACCAATTCCGAAACATTGAACAGGGAGGTAACGGCACAAGGTGACCCTGATATTTGTTCTATGACAAACTTGTAACTGCGCAGCATTGTCAAATAAGGAAGACTTGTTCTTATTTTGTTCTGTATTCTCCTAATCGATGACACTACAGGATGCCAGTGGGGAATATTCTAAACTTAATATATAAATTATTCGATAGATTACAAAGGGATGAAAGCCAGAACAATATAAAAAGAAAGCACTCAAATCATTTTGGTAAATAAAGAACTTTTTATTTAAAAATATGTTTGATATTGACAAATAAAATATTACAGCAAAATGCAGGCAAACAGCTGAATTAACCTGTCAAAAAGACAATACAGCTGTCAATAGACAATGCAGTCACTTTGACCTCAGATGCGCCTGACAGACAGCACAACCAGATCCTCTGCTTGCATTAGGGAGACAGAACGCAGCCCTGAGCTTACTGATTTAACAATGAAACAGCAACAACACTGATGGTTTCAGAGTCACGTTCTTGTAAGTACACATGTGTACTTCTGCATACTCTGATTGGCTAGTAAGGCAGGACTTTCTTTTCCCAGTCTGGGCGCTACTGTGTAAAGGTTACAGAAACTGATAATAAGATTTCATGATGCCACATTCTTTAGATAAATTAAAATACTTAACATGATGTTTATTAAATAACTGCATGTATTGATATCATTAGTGTAATAAAATAAGCATTATATCTGTGAAGTCCACCCCGTCTCTAAGCCATGGTATTGCTTGTAGTCACAATAATTTGGATGCTTTCCGCAATGTCTTAAAGGTTTATTGGTTTATCCAAGCTACTTCTGAGCAACTCAGACACATAGGGCCAGATTTATCAAATCTCTCCATGACTTGAGAACATAGACTATTATGAGTGAACTTGTGTAATCCAACAAACCTGGAATGTATCTAGACCAGGATTTTTAAAAAATGATAAATTATAGCAGGTGATTTTAAGAAATCCATTCCAGGTTTGCTGGATCACCCAAGTTCATCCATGGTAGTATACCTTCTCTAGTCTTGGAGAGCTTTAATCAATCATGCCCAATAATCTAACCACCAAGGAATTTATCAGGGTAGATGTTTATTGGGCAATATTAGGAAGAGAGGTGTCCAGGTTTGTGGAAATACCATGTTTTGATTAAAAGAATCCAATCCCTTGGTCGCATAAATTCTGCAAGGGGCGTCAATCTTTTGACTTACATTGCTGGAGATGTAAGTGATGATAAATCACAATGGTAGATAGAAATGTTTAAACATTTCTTCGATTTGACATTGGTGGATTTTTTCACACCTCTTCTGAACAAATTGTCTTCTTTGACTGTCTGAGCACCTTATTTATTGTCCTAAAAAGAAAGTCTCTTCTTTTAAAAGAAATTCTAATATGCTAATTCTTTTTTTAAGAGGCTCCTGGATGCTACGGTTCCACAAACTTTCATGCTGTGCTTTCAGTTAGAGAAGACAGTTATAGATGAGATTTATGCATCTAGATTACCTATGTGGCTTTAAATAGGAAATGAAGATGTGGCTTTGAATAGAATGTGAAACTTCTTCAACAATACAAAACACATCCAAACAATGCAGCCAACTTATGTTAGCTGTGCCATGACTTGGATAAGTAGGGACCTTCACAGATATACTGGATTTGTTGACGTTTATTGTAAATGCCTATATTTGTGTAAATATTGGATAGATAGATAGATAGATAGATAGATAGATAGATAGATAGATAGATAGATAGATAAATCCATAGGTTGAATGAAGGAAAGGAAAGAGTTTTTTTTTCTCTTTTTTTTGCCTGGGCCAAGTTTCCTCTAGCAATCCATTATACTCTACTTGGCTCTAAGGTATAAATCTTTATATTCTGCCTTCAACTTCACATAGGATTTAAATAGCTCCAGTCCAGCAGCTATAAGAGCTGCCGAAAGACATTTATACTGTCAGAGTTACAAAGTACACACAGAGCTTAATTTATACTGACAGGAAATACAGGCAAGAGAACGCTGGAGAGTAATGTGGTCTTTGACCAGCATTGTGTCCAATAATGAGAATATATCAAGACTTGGATTTGTCATATGCTCCCGCAACATTGTATGAACCTGCAAATAGTTGAATAAACATCACTTGTCAAAAAGCTTATTTTATTAAAACATTATTCTTTGTCTGGGAAGCGACTTTATTCAGGTTAAAATAGAAAGCAAAGCCGAAGCTGACATTAATATTTATCAAATGCTTCACAGTGTGGCAGAAATTTTAAATAAAAGTCTACAGGTATTGAAAGTTGGAAAACTAAAAAAAAAAGTAAAAATGGAAAGTTAGAAGAAAACTCCACAAATAAGTTAAAACCTTTGTTCTAAAGACAAAACACAAGGCAACATTGCAAAGATGAATTAATGAGCTCATTTAAAACTTTCAAATGAAAATTAACATAAAAATTCA
>NC_092858.1:156625455-156628322 GCF_032062135.1 Pyxicephalus adspersus | reverse complement strand
AATAGGTAAATGTCCTTTGATGTAAGATTAATGGTTGAGAAAACCAATGTTCAAGTAAAGTGCCACTGAAGTCTATGGTAGAAGAACCTTACTCCTAAAGATTGAATGTTCCTGCTGTACGTTTTTCTTTTGAATGAATGTTCTTAAGGTATTTTCTTTTTGGACACCCTAAAATACCTTAAAACATTTGATCATTTAAGTGAAACATTTGTCACCCATTGGACTTTGGCTCACTAAACTCTACTTAAAAGAAAATTCACTCAATTTTAATAAATGTTTGCTTATATCTGCCAAATCCAAAGACCATTATCTAAAAAAATGGAATCAATATATCAACCTGTAGACTGGAAAAACCAAGTGCATTCAGTTTAACATAGAATGAAATTAAGAGTAAAAGAATGTTATATTTTCTTGTGAAGCAAAAAATACATTTTGTACAAAGGAGAAAGATTCATGTCTTTTGTATGAATGTTGAAGCATTCACACAACAATCTATTTAATAAATATAAAGATACCCCTTAGAGTTGAGGACTGTCTCCTTTTTTATTATGTGACAGCACCAGAACAAAAGAAAAAACATGCAAACATTGTGTGTGCATGTGTGTGCAAACACACAAAATATTGTGTGATTCAGAGCACTTCACCAACTTAAATTCCAGCTAGGTTTATATCTGTGCCTAGGTAAATATTCAGGCTTTAGCAAAGCATTAGTGATGTTTGTAAAGCATTCAATTTTTTTTCTAAATTCCATGCTTGGAACTATCATTTGAGTACATATGGTATTTTCACTTGCTTAATAATACAAAGAATAAAAAGAATAAAATATTTTTTGAAATCACCAGTGTGAACTGAGTAATTATTCTTTTAAAATTGTGATTAGTAGAAACATAAATAATTATAACAAAGAACACAATCTGTAGGGACCATACAGATGTGGCAAACTATTTAGTTTCATTCTAACAATGTTGCCTTTTCTTTCAACACAATTTATTTAATATGTTGAAAAAAAAAAAGAATGTAAATGTTTGCGGCTCTATCAACTACAAATTATTTTCCTATTTGTTCCTAATGACCTAAGCAGATGTCATTGTTTGTTAAATATTATTTATTTGGAAGTAAGAATTCTTATAGCTGTCATATGTAATTGTTATAATTAGGGAGGAAACTTGTTTAGCTGGTTATTGATGTAGAGGACAAAGATGATCAACATTTATTGTGTGAATAGATTGTCATTACAAATAAATGGTAATATGTATTGTATTTGCTAAACAGTTAATGATTGTGTTTAAACATATTCTCATCCAGATGCTCGGTATAGTATATGAAAAGAAAAACAGCAACAACAGCTGATATATTAATTAAGGGGACATACACGCGTTAGACTTTTGTCGATGAAAAGGCTGAAAGATGCATGAACGAGCACTGTACATACAGCACCATTCTGCTCTATGGAGCTAAGCTTTAACAAAACTTTAGTGGACCTTACATAGGATCACACATTTACTAGAATTGATGCAAATAAAGTAATCGTTGCATAATTATGGGTGTGGTAAGGGAGTTCAGATAACTTGAAACAGTCACCCCTATAGACCGATTACTATTGAATTGTATTTGCTTCCAGCTGTTAATACTTATTGTATTTGGTACACCAATTTGAAAGTAATGTCTGTTGTTTTTGTTCAGACTTTTGTATGTTCCTGTTTTTTCTTCTTTTATTTATGTTGAAAATCTTTAATAAAAATTTACATTAAATAAAAACCCTAGGCACCACTGAAGCACCCATGAGCTTAAAAACAGGGTGAATGCTGCCAATTTAAGGGTCAGCAAGCAGTTCTGTTTCATGGTTGGTTCTTAAGTCCACAACAGTAAAATTGTTTAACCAATGTATTTGTACATTCATCCATTTTTACCTATTACGTCTTAAGTAAAATAAAAGTACATTTAGCCACCACCAATAACAATTCAAATTGTTTCTAAATATACCCCTTAAAAAGGGTTAAAAAAGTGACCTCAAACCATTACAGTTCATAAGCTCCACTGGGGCAAACCTGGTGAAATGAACCAAGTTAAGCCCTGTAGATAAAGTTGCCACTACATAAAACAGCCCATAGCAAGAAGTCATGCTTGCCTTTATTTTCTATATTTATGGATTTATGTGACTAAATAACAATTACAGTTGAGAAGCAGATGGAAGTGATTTCTAAAAAGCCAGAACAGTTATTGTCTGGCATTCTAAATAAACAGACAATGCCTTAAGGATGTTTTGGAGTTATCGGTATTATAAAGGAAAAAATCAAAAGGAAATTCATCTGCAATTCAGTGTGCGGATTTTTCAACTATAGCATGACTTTAATGTTATACAATAACACCCAGCTTGAAAAAAATGTATTACCTTTCTGTTAGATTCCCTGAGGTTGTGATTTGTGTATGGGTCTAAATTATTGATTCAGCCTAAGAAGAAATCCTAGGCTTAGGAAAAAAAAGAACGCATAGGCTAATGATCTGGAGTAGAATATTTGTTATCCTTCCAGCTATGAAGTAATAAAACAAAATGTAAATTGAGTTTTACTTTTTCAAGGTAGTGTGCAATATTACAAATAGTGAGTAAAACTTAGACAACCAAAAATTGAGGAAACAACAGAATTTCCTTCTTTTATACCGAACAGCTACTGCCAGCCTCTCTTCTGGGAATCGACTTTCACTCTGCATGCATGTTCATTATGACTTTTTGACCTGACTATTGCTTCTTATGTGAACGAGGACTCTACCAGATGACTTGATACTATAATTTGATTTTCTGTCCTTTGGTGTTTTTTTGCTAACAGGGCAAATTTGAAACCGAGGACCAGGGAAAGTTATAAAAAAAA
>NC_092858.1:156619236-156620143 GCF_032062135.1 Pyxicephalus adspersus | reverse complement strand
ACAGAGGGCTTGATTTATTAAAGCTCCTCAAGACTGCAGAGGATAGACTATCATAGGAAAATCTGAATTATCCAGCAAAAATAAACTTTCAAACAGAAAATCGAGACAAATAGCAAGAGATTTGTAAGAAAACTTATCCAGGTTTGCTGGATCATGCAGGGTCTCCCATGATAAGCTATCATCTCCAGTCTTGGAGAACCTAAATAATTTAGGCCTAGTGTGTATATATACATATGTCAGAACCGGTTTTAAACAATGGGTCCCTGAGCAAAAATTTAAGTGGGGCCATATGCTGTAAATATACACTCTGTGACTGAACATACACGTTGGCCTGAACCAAATATTAAAAGTCTGGTCCAAAATGTCCATTGAGTTGTGTATGATGCAAGATGTAGAAGCAGGACAGTAAATACGTTTCCTACGTCATATGCCAGTAACACACTAAAACCACCTAAAAATTGTGTGTGTACTTTGGCTATTAGCAGCATAACTAAACTGTAAATACTAAAAAGCGGTGGTGGACTTTTGTAACGCTGGAACTTTTAGACATGGGGGATAGGGGTCCAGGAAATTTACTCTACTTACTCTATTTGCCAGGCCTTGACCAGAGAGAAAATTCTACTGGTTGATTTACAGCAAGTGGGTATCATCTATCAGCAGCAAAAACTTTACAGCTTGTCGTATTGTTCCAAAGAGCCAGAATGGTGTAAAATGGTTTGTTTTAATGGTAAAAAGATCCAGAGCCTTCTTGCTGTGTATAGTTCATGCATATGCAATATTTCTTTTATATGCAATAATTTTTCTACCCATAAATTATGTTTTAATTACTGTGCAAAGAGGAGTCCCACAGACAAATATAAATCTCTGGACACAAATCAAAATATGTCCTAATTACTGTGCCACAAGC
>NC_092858.1:156589525-156618246 GCF_032062135.1 Pyxicephalus adspersus | reverse complement strand
ACCTGGTCTGAAGCTGACTCTGCTTGAACTCTGCCTTCCCTGACCTCGGATTGTTAATGACCATTCTGCCTGCTGCCTGCCCTGACCTCGGATTATTCTTGACCTGTCTTTGCCTTACCCTCTTGTACTTCGCTTGTTTGGACTTAACCCTTGTCGTGCTTTATGACATTGAATAAGGATATCTGGAGTTGGTTGTGGTTTGTGTGCCCAGGCGCATTACAAGCTGTTTCTTTTTGCATAGCAAAGCACAGATTACTCCAGAAGTTAATAAATGTCTAGGCTCCATAAAGTTTTTTTTTTGCTTTGTTTGTGATTAACTCACAGTGAGGATTTTTTACAGTAACTGTCACCACATTGCCTAATTATATGTTGGGACAAACATCTGTTCTAATTGCATTCATTAGGATAATGTACCTGTTCCGACTTACATACAAATTCAACCTAAGAACAAACCTACAGGCCCTATCTCATATGTAACCCGGGGACTATCTGTATTTGATTTTTAATTCTGTACTATTTTTAGGACTAATGAACAAATTACTGTGCACAAGGAGCTGGCGCTGCCAACAAACCGAGGAGAGGATAATTTCATGTGGCTTCAAAGGGCAACATACATGAGGGGAAAATACAAGCATCCCTTTAATAGCATGTTAGAACAGTATAATCACTGTTCTTTAAGCAGTAAATATATATATCTATAGATATAGATTCTTTTACAGGAGTATTGGCTTTCATATAGCAGCAGCATACCAATCAGATAAAATTTAGGTTTTAGCACTGCCATGAGATTTTTTGTATCCTAATAGCAAATAGTGACTGTAGTTTGCTCCAGTTGTCTTTGTTCTCACTGATTTTGAACTGTCCTGTTACTGGCCAACTTTTTCCAAACTCTCATTAAGAATTTGGAGACTGTATCGGTTGTGCAAACCTAACCAATAAAAGGACATGTACTAAAGAAAAATAGTACAAACAGATATTTCCCCACAATAATTAAGATACTGCAAATAAAACATTAGTGTAAAACAGGCCAACAATAGGACAGTTTTAAATAGCAAGGCTCAAGCTAGCTAGGCTCAAGTCTGCTAGAGTCAAAAAGCACAGGTTACTTTTTTCCTACAAGAAGTAAGATACTGAACAGAATGTACAATTATGAATTGGATGAAAAAAAATCATTATGGGTAATAGGCATAACTGGCGTTTGCCTAACTTTATATATTGGAAGGTGAGGCTGCATTGATACAAACATGTTCCTGTGTCTACTGTAAATAAATCTTCACTCTTTGGGGCAAATGTTTAAAGCAATAATGTGACATTCACCTACATTCTTTGCAAGGTTATTTAAAACACATGTACCAGGAATATACTGAAACGTTCTGCACTAAACTGGTGAATATGGTGAATGTCACATTTATTGCTTTTTAAATATGCCCCTGGGAGTTAAGATCACATTCAGTGTTTTTTAACATGCCTGTTTTCCTTAGGATTTATAGAAATACTTGAAGCATTTTATGTGTGTCATGTAAACAGGAAAAAATATCCTTCATTAAAAAAAAGTCAAACTTCCAATTTACGGGTGGGTGAATAAAATGTCAAACTTCTAATTTGTCACTAGGGGAATTGCAAAACCTTTACTCCATCCAATGGTTGTGCCCTTCCTCCTTCATTAGAATGTTTGTCCCCCCTCTCACCCAGCCTGTGAAAATTTCTCCCCACTCTCACTCCATTCCCCTGCACTCTCATCATCTCGCACCTAGACAACAAGTACCTCTAACCTTCATGCTTTCTTCTTGCCCCTAGCACCTGCTGGCATCCCTGCATCATGGTTTCAATGGTCTCAATGTCAATGTTAATAATGTAAATATGTTACTATGCACACTCTGAGCACAAGTCCATTTTAAAGACTAATTAGTAAATTACTTTTCTGGCTTTGGTTTTAGGTAAATTAAAATTTAATTCAAAATCACTAAGTAATTAAGGACAATGATTTTCAATAAACTTCAGGAATTTAAAGCCGAATTACCTAACTAGATTACAAAATTCCAAGCATAAGCCTTTCTCCTTGTTTAAAATGTAACATCACTTTTACAGAGTTCTTCTCCAAGAAACTTTAGTAAAACATTGATTTTCAGACACTGTGATTCATTAAACAATGTCAAACAGATAAAATAGATATAAGTAATTATGTGTTACTTCATACCACTTTGGAACCTTGCCATTTTTAATAACACATTAATCATTTTATCATTTTATGTATTGCTAATTTTAAGATTTGTGATTATGAATTATATCTATATTAAAGTGCTGATTTATTATACCAGATTGCATATTACAAGGAGTTGCATTTAATCTAACCTTTTGAATACACTGTGGCTAAAAGGACTTTTTGCTAAAAGATAGTTGTATTAAACCTACCTAGTAGTTCTAGAATATGTAGAACAAAAAATGCTCACAAAAAAATGTACCTGCAGGAAGACTGAGCAAACTTTTATTGGATGATTCCAGTACATAGCCCATATGATTTGATATATTTCTACAATTACACAAGTCTGTGCATGAGCGGGTGTGCACTCTCATTTTTAATTATGGTGCCAAGTGGGTTCCAAAAAACTATGACCTGCAAGGCTGCAGATATTCAACAGTACTCCTAGACAGGGTTGCCAGTGGGGGGAAGGGGGGCGACAAGAGATACTTCTGTACCTGACCCTAATCATAAGAGCTTGACTTTTGACATGCTGGGGGGGGGTACAGGAAGTTTATTCAGTATGGGGCCCAGATATTTCTGAAGTTCTCTCTGGTCTTAGTACCAAGAATTCTACATATGTCTTGAATTCCAGCATGTTCCTAGACTTAGTTATGGCCTATCAGAATCTACTATATGTATCCACTGCTATACTGATCCCTAACTAATTTGTATCCTCTATGATGATCCTTCCTATTTAGCCAAAATTAAAGCTAGCATAACAGCATTACAGGAGGGGTTTTTTAGGCATCGATGCCCATTTCACATCAGTGCAGTGTTCAAACTTAATATAAAAAATGTAACAGATTGCAACTTGACAGCCCACAGATATGGTGACTGCATCACTTTTCTTTTTTCAGGCTTTTTTCCTCTATTTTCAGGTGATAATCCTGCAAATGCTGTACTTCCTGTCCTTGGGTTTATTCCCCAGCTGTATCTATTTAGACACAGTTGTCACCCAAGCTACTTTTCTGCCTAAGACAATAAATAGGTCTACATTCAGTTTTAATACATGGGGTATGGGGGAATTATAGGTTCACAGAGGGCAGTTTAGTTTATAAAAAAAATTAGCATTAGCATTCAGCAAAATTGACATCTAAATGCTTCTACCAACAATATGTTAATGTCCCGAGTCAATTGGTATGATAATACATACATATTAAGAGAGAAAAAAGGTAGAAAAATGGTTAATTAACAGTGATTCCAATTAAATATTACCACCCCAAGATTTATACAAACAAGTAGAAACCATGAGTGAGTTAGAAACGAAATCATAAAGCACCTATTTAAACAACCAGGAAAAATTGAGGAAGAATTGTTCCTAGTGACAGCAGATCTTGTTCTATCTATAGAAGATATAGCATGATTAGATAAAGTTTTATTATGAAGTTTATGGAATTTGCACTCGGTCAATTAATTCTGGTATAAAACTTTTAGGAAATTGTTAGGAACAGTTCAGTGGAGTAGCTATGAGGACTAAATTTGCTCTCAAACATCTGCTATATCTAAATTATCTGCTATATTCTTATGGTTTAGTTGGAAAGTCAAAATATTTTTGGAACTTAGAGATCAGAATTTTAGTTTTATAAGTGATTTATAGAGCACATATTTATCATTGGGGGGTGGGGGGGGGGAATCAGTGAAATATTTAACTGATTTCTTGAGAGACTTGAATATTATAAAGATGGCCAATAAGATGAAGAAGATTTCACTTATGTAAATGGAATGCAAATTTTATGCAAATTACATTGACTTGTGACTTGCAGAGTTTGATTACACCCGTTTTAAGTCAGTTTCTTATTGAACATCTTTAATGAATGAATGAAAATAGTAATATTAGATTAATGTAAAATTGTTTATAAAATAGTACATTCCTGTAAAAAAACAAAACATCATGATAGGTTAGAATTTTAATAATGTTCAAAGACGTAAAAGATTGCTTTCAATATAGGCAAAAATAAAGATCCTGTCAATAGAGCAAAAACAGAAACTGTTAGGCTTGTCAAGGCTTGTAGGGTGCAAAAATTAGAAATATCAGAAAAAAATCTTTTTTGTTCCCCTTACCATAGGTTAGCCCTTAAAGCTCTAGTTATCATGGGTTAGCCCTTAAAATGTCCATAATGCCTCTTGTTCATTAAAGCTCTCCAAGGTTGGAAAGGATACACTTTCATCAGTGAAGCTGGGTGATCCAACAAACCTGGAATGGTAGCAATTTGCTAGCAAATGTTTGGAATCCTGGACCATATACATTCCAGGTTTGCTGGATCATGCAGCTTCACTGATGAAAGTCTATCCTCTCCAGCCTTGGAGAGCTTTATTAAATCAGGCCCAATGCCTGCATTACTGGCCACCCTCTTAAATTTAAAGCATGCTTGGAACTGCAGCACATTTTTTGTCAATCATTTATTTTTTATATTCTAACCTTTATGAATTCAAGACTGTTTGGAAATTGTATGATCACATTCAATACATTTTATTATTTTTTTCTATGGTTGCATTGGACGGCTGGTTGAAAACTTTCGATTAATTTCCAATTAAGTTTATTTTTTAAGAGCATGAAAAACTGAACAAAAACGCTAGGAAAATTGTAAATTGGATTGTCAGCTGTAAAGCAATTGGTTTTCTCTGATTTCAGGAATGGAAACTAAATCAGATTACTGATCACATAACAAAAGAGTTTCAATGAAAAAAATAATAGAATAATAAAGCGTAAAGGACAACTAATGGTTTATGGTCAGTTTTACTTTACATTTCGTTAAATGTTATTAAGATTGTAGCTTGATTTTTTTTTCCAATAAACATCTTCAGCAGGGCTAAAGTCAAAAATTGATTTTAGCCCTTGTTTATCCCATCAAAAAAATGTATATTACAGCTCTTAGATATATGTCTGGTTTCTGGAGAGACTTCCATTATATCTGAATGAATGCTTCTTCTGTAACAGTTCAATTTTCTATGAAGAAATTCTAAAATTGAATATTTTTCTTACCTTACTAATAGTAAGTACAGGCAGGGAAGGTTCTAACAAATTGGGACCCTAGGCAAATATCAAGTGGGAGTCGTAAATGCACAGCATTCCAGTTCTCTGCACCCCCTGCCAATCTGACATTTGGGGCCTTGGGCAGTTGCCCAGTTTGTAACCTTCAAAAACTGGCCCTGAATACAGAAAGAGGGGTTTCACTCTGTGTGTATATTGCGTAAAGTTGCATAATATAATATACAGGCTTATGAATCCGATTTTATAGGATTTTGTGGGTACAAGCTGGAATGTCATAAATTACTGCACACAATTGCATCCAAATATGTAATTATATGTATTAAAAATGTAGAATATAGAAACATTTTTTCGAAAGAAAACTCCCACTGACATGGACAAGATGTACAATTAATAATTCTTGATTCTTCCTTATCTAGCCATGATGGAGTAGCTTTATATTTTGTGTATGTGCTGCAATAAATGCTTACAAATATACCTAAAACCTAGTGGCCCTATGCATCAAGCAATGAAGCAAACCAGTGTTAGTTTTCGTTGTGGGTAATTTTGTGGTTATTAGGTTACAGCCTGTACATTTATGTGTGTACATTTATGAGTGATCTGTAAATAAAACTATAATTAAGAATAAAATTGTTGAGCATCCTATCGCTTGAAACAACCTATGAAAATGGTTTACATTGGCCTGAATGGACCAATTTATGATTCAATTATGGCAATCAGTTGGTGGCAGCAGTATTGGAGCATTTTTTTTTGGGATGTTACATGCAGCGCCTAGGTTTGTAACCTCTCAATAGATTTAAATTCAATTCAGATTTGAATACAGTGTAACAATATAACAATATAAATTTTTTTAATATTTTATATATATATATAAATATATATATATATATATATATATATATGGTTGCTCGCCTAATGTTACAGTTTAATAAACAAAATAAAATAGAAAGTCTAGAAAGTTCATTATATCCCTTAGGTTAAAAGTATGGGCTTAAGGGATTTCTTTATTCAAGGCATTTTTATCTGTATACTTTTTATTCATTATTAAAGCACTTCAAGTAATACAGAATTACTTTTAGTTGTTTACAGTATAATGTTTAATGCATGTAGCAGCATGTGAAGAAAATGCATTTAAATTATTTATAATATGTAAAAGAGAAAGATATAAAGCCACTTAAATAACATTAAATATTATTGTATTTCCTGGGTTTATTAAGGTGCATAGGAGTACAATTACTTTGTAGCTGCAAATTAGGTTATATTATGTATTTTACATGTTGCATTTATATGACATTCGAGTTAAAAATCTGAGCAAGGGTTTAAATTAAAATGTTACTTAGGTAAATTATTTAGAGATATTAAAATGAACAAGAACTTCCAATAACATCAAAGAAATTAGCTGGGTCATGTTCAGAATTTGCTTTCTCTTTCTTTTAATAACCAGGCTTTTTATATTTAATAATATTTACTAAAGCTCGACTTAGACTGAGAATATTTTGGGGGTGTGCCATAGCCAAATAATCAGTTTAGAATACATTGGTTTCCATAGCAAATTTACATTTACACATGCTTAAAAGGGATTTTAAAGGAATATACTGGCAAATACTCCTAAAAGCAGTGTTTTTTTTTATAGAGAACCACTTTAATTGTAAAGTAGTCCAAAGATATCCAGGGGCTGCTGTTGGTGAATCAAGAGAAGCAAAAGCATAAAAGCACTTGCTCAATGTTAAAGCAAACTAAAAAGCCCACCCCAAGGAAGACAACATTCTTGCATGTCCTGCTCCTTGATTTTTGCAGTAGAAAAACCACTGGCTGAAGATTGTGCAAGGCTTAATACAGCTGGTTCCGCTAGCTGTGTCTTGTGATGACTTAGGGGCTATCATTTGGAAACCACAGCACTTGGCAAGAGATCAAAAAATCAACACCCCCAGCAGTGTCAGATTCTGCACTTCAATCTTCAATTAGAGGATTTTTTTTGTGTTGCTGTAGAATTACTTTCATGAATTTCAGTGTGTTGTAAAAGGAATAATACATTTCTGATTGGAAAGTTGTAGCTCACTAGAAGTTGCTTCAGAGGCTCATGGTGGAATAAGTATATCTGCCTTTAGTCAAAGTTTAGTGTTTTTTGCAAACTTTTCTCTCTTCAAGACTATTTATTGTTTGTTGTTAAATAAGTTAATACTTGTCACTCCGGCTTGATGGGATTTTAAGGTCTTTAAAGTTGGTCTTTTTGTTTAAATGTAAAATTGGGAGTGGCCTGCCTGAGTCTTCACTTTCAGAGATCTGGAATTGGTGAATTGTGTATCTGCAAATAATTGTTGTATTGTCCAAGTTAGTTGTTGATGAATTGTTAATATAGGTTTTCCCCTACAAATACAGTCATGCATGTCTTTAAAAACCCTAGACCCATCTTGCTTAACTATGCTGGACAATGGTAGCAACGTTACATCTGGGGACATAAATAAATGTCTTTAAAAATGGTAATGAGGTGTTGTCTTTTATTTTAAATAAAGTTTTTTTTGCCTTTTGTGTCATCAATTTTAGGTTCTTTAACCCTTTCTGGGGATGGGCAAAGGGTATTATCTACCCCTATACTCTCATTGCTCAGAGTGGAGAGATGGTTTTTTGGGGGAAATTATTAAAGGGGTTTTTCAGATTCGCCCAGCAGTCTCTTACAACATTTGGTGTACAGGTTGTGAGAATGAAGTCCTCTACCCCAAGTTTTGACCCCTGCACAATTGTTGATGGAAGGCAGTGGCCTGGTATGGCTGGGAAGGAAGAGTGATACATGCTGGATGATTTCTACCTGCCTGGTGTGGGTAGAAAGAGGGAGACATGTGCTTCCTGACCCTCTTTCTCTTTAAGTTTCCAGCCTGATTTCATGCCTGAGATGGGGGTCTAAAAACTAAACAATACTATACATTTTTCTGAATTGTGAATGAATGAGTTTGACTTTTAAAGTAAAGTTGCTGATTGACTAGGGACAAAGATTCTAGTGTTGATGAATGTATTGGAATGCTAATTTGCTTGCATTATGATGCTAATTAACCACTCTAGAGGCTGTAAAATGTGTTTTCTTGTCTAAATTTTAAATATGATTTATGATAAAATTACATGGTTTTAAAAAAATCAAAGGCATGTGCCCACAGGTCCTTCTGACATCCCTTGCAATTTTGATGAGAATACTATATTCAGGGACTTTGTAATTAACCTACAAATTCTGTGGCCACATTACTATACAATTTGTGGCTAAAATTTCAGTATCAAAGTCCAAATCTGGCTGTTTCACCAATCCTTCAAAAACCATTCCAAAGATGACATATCTAGCACTTACCATTTATAATGCCCCACCCCCACCACCTGTATAGTAAGCATTGCCAAATTCTCTTCACAGGACATAGTCATATACAACTGCCACTTCACATGTGGTGCAACTTTACATACTTTTACCTATATCTACCAAATATATTGTACATTAAAGCACATTTGACCATTTCTAGTTATCTTAAGTATAATCCCCCATTGCAATTCAAACAGAACATATAACCATTTTTGCTGAACAAATTCACTATGCAAATTATTTATAAATATACCTCTTAAAGTCAATCAAACATGTCACTATATTGTAGAAACCATTTTGGTAAATAAGGGATTTTAATATCCTGGAATGTATTTGGTCAAGTAAACATGCACGGTTGTTAAGGTTTTAAGTACATGTCAAACTATAGTTTTTTGATATGTTTGTCATTGTGCCTTACTGTATATAGTTTATTCGTAGTGAATCTTTTGTAAAGTTACCTGAATTTTCTACCAGTAACAGAACTTTCTTTTGAAGATTGTCAACCGTAGTGCAGCAGGGATACATGCTTCTTTAGTTAGGTGTTGGTCTGTCTACAGAGTCTATTAGATAGAAAGTCCAACAATCAGTGGCAGACATCAATTTGTTCTACCTGTGCTCGAGAGTTTTCCTGTGCTTGGCCCCACTGTCAAGTCCAGTGTTTCTTGACCTTTTTAAAATTAAGGAAACCTTGAAATGGCTTCGTTTCTTCGGAACCCCTGCTAAAATACAATAATACCATGAAAGCTTCCTATTGACCACCAATAGTGTGGTGGTCAAAAAGAAGAATGCTTCTGACATTTCTGAGCAGTAGAACCCTTACAGATAGCCAAAAATATTATTGGTGTGACCAATGACCTGAGTGGCACAAGTTGCTTATGGCTCAATAAACCCTTAGCAACCTTTGAATTAACTTTCATTTGAAAAATGTTGGTTGAGAATCACTGGTCTAGTCCATTTATGAGCTATGTGAAAGATCATCTCGCATGTCCGACTCCTGCAGATGTTGGATGGGAAGTGGGAGTAACTGACTATAGATATCTTTACAATGGGGCACAATGCCAATGTGAGGCCCTGGTCAGCACCAGTCCTCACCAGACACCAGTCCCCCAATCTAACACCGCAGTCTTCACCTATAGGAAGCCCCCACTCAGCCTCGGGAGACTGGTTGCATCTCCCAGCACATGGTTGCCCCCAGGACTTACTGCACAAGCGATGGTGTCTGGGAATCGGCTGACAGCAAGCAAGGAGCCCACAGATAAATCAGTACCAAGATTCCAACAGAGCCAAGTCCAGAATACAGAGCAGAGGTCAAACACAGAATATCAGTTTACCACACATAGTCAACAAGGGCAAAACACAAACAGAGTCGGTGTCACAGGCTGTATAGAAATGATAGCTCAGGAACAGGCAAGGTCAGCAACAGTAAATCAGACGAAAACACACTTCAGCACAGATCACCCAGCTATACACTACAACAGGCAGAGAGGCTTTACAGTCCCAGCAGCCAATAGCAGTGCAGGACTGATCCAGGAGCTGATCAGATTCTAGAATCCCCTGTAGCCGTGCACAGCCTAACAATTGATGCTGGGGATGCCAAAAATCCACAAAGCTGCATGGTTACTTCACAAATTATTAACTAGAAAAGTGCTTTAGTCCACAGAGACAGCTTTTAGTGAGCAAAAACCTAACAGTTGGATTTAGAAGGTAAAATCTGGCAAGCTTTGGATGGCTAATTCCTTACATAATCTTGGACTATGAGCATCAAAATGGGTTACTCTCCTTTAATAATTTCATCTGGTGGATGATGGAAAATATAATCAACAGTTTATAGTTATTTATGGGTATTTTTTATGTCTTTTATGTTTTATGCCACCCTTGAGGGGATCTAATTCTGCTGGATGTATATGGTGGAGGCAGCACTGCAAGAGAACCTAGTAATGTGTTATGCAATGAAAAACCTGCAAGCTTGTTAGTGTGTCATTTTCAAATATTATTATGCAGATTGAACTGTGGAAGAGGCAAGGGTGATTGGCGGGGGTCTACTATATATATAGAAACTAATATCTAGAAATAGTTAAAATGTATCTCCCCGAATTATACCTGCCTCCTCTAGTCATTTGCAAACACCAACCCTAGTGTGTTATATTTAGGAAGCTGTCTTCTGCCTGGTGCAGTGACATTACCAGCAGCTCTATTTTTTCTGTGGCAATTCCTTTAGGACTGTGGAGCACTTTTATTAGATCACGAAAGCACTTCTCAGTCCTGGATCCTGTGAGCACATCCTGAGTGATAATGTGTCCTTAGGAGGAGGTATGAACAACAAGCTGGGTTGACAGATCATGGGGTTTTTTCTGTTCCGGATTTCTTTCACTTATTGCTCTTAAAAGAGACAGCAGGAGGTTAGAGAAAATTTCTCTAAAGTTAATGAAAATATCTTCTTGGACAATTGTTGCTAGAGCATGTGTCTCCAATAAAATGTACCTATACACCTGTTTGAAACTAGAGTTACTAATCCTTGGCATTCCATTACTTTCTGCATCACAGACAAAGGTCACCTAGATGAACAGTAAGGGCAAATCTCCCCAGTGGGGGCAGAGACAGTAATAAAAATTTGATAGGGGTTAAAAATGTACTTGTTCCTATATGCCATCCAAAACTTTAAATTCTATACTCAAAAACAAAAAAATGTTTGGATATATCCACATGCTTAAAAAATGAGTGATGCTTAAGAAATGTAGAACATGACGGTCGTATCCTAATTGGTATAGTCTCCCTGTGAATAGTATAGTCGAATATTGTCTTTTTTTTTGCAAGAAACATTTCTATCTGTATAAGATTATTCATATTCAGACCCTGTAAATGAGCAAGACATAAGACTATCTGGGACAAAATATTATTTTCTCTAATCTTCCTCCTTGTCTTTACTAATAATAAACACATAATAACTAACAACAACATTGTGGCTCTGCAGACTATTATCTCCATAACTAGTTTGTTTTTAAAAAGCTAAAAAGCTTTCCTGTGGCTGATGAATAGATATTCCAAGTTTCTACCCAATTTATTAGCTATTCATTCGAGACAGAATCATTACATTACTTTAGATAGTTTGAGAATGTGTTGAATACCAATGGGCTTCTTGTTTTTTTAAAGAATGAGACTTGCAGCAATGTGCTTCTGAAAAGGCCTGATTTTCAGTCATATTGAATATGTAATGTTAAAGAGCTACCATTAAAAGGAAAAATTTATCAAGGTATACATGTTTGATAACAATCACTTTTTAACACATTATTCTGTAATTGACGTGTGGCAGTTTGGGAACTCTGGCAGATGTCATGAGATTTGCTTACTGTAGCAGGCTTTATGAACCAATATGAGTTCCAGGTGGGCTAGGCGATTGTGAAAAAAAAAATTAAGAATAATTGCCCTAGGTTGCTAGAGATTTTAGAATAGCACACATCTCTTGTTACCACACCTCTAAAATGTGTTCTGATATATGGATATATGGATGGCACGACCAGACTTCATAACTCACTGTCTTTTATTAGTAAATATCTAATAAGTCAAAAATTAGCAATGTATTGCATTAAAGCATGTAGACATTGCCAAGACAACCTGTCAAATATTTAAAATGAGCATCCAAATACAAGAGAACGGTGAGGAAAGTGACTTTGAACATGGCATAGTCTGAGTAGTTCATAAACTACTAGAATTTTCATGCACCACCACTACCTCCAGGGATTAGAGAGAATGGACAAAAAAAAAGAAAATATCTTGGTAATTCCAGGCCTGAAGAGAATACCTAGACTAGTTTGAGCTGATAGAAAGGCAACAATAACACACATAGCCACTTGTTACATCTAAGATATGCAGATGATTATCTCTGTGCACATCAAACCTTGAAGCAGATGGGCTACAGCAACAATAGACCACTCTGAGTGCCTTTCCTGTCACCTAAGAACAGGCACCTGAGGCCACAATTTGCACAGGCTGATTGAAATTAGTTATGTGAGAGTTGATAAAACACTGGCTGTTCTTATGAGTAGTGTTGGTGTTTGAATTTGTTGTCCTTATATTTCACCTGAATATGGCTGTACAAATGCGGATAGACCGACCCGAAAAAAAATGACATTCGACGGCAAAAATTTGGATTAAAAAAATTTTAAAAAATGTGTTAAAAAAAAAAAATAAATGTTAATTTGTTTATTGAGTGTTTGTGTTTATTTAGCTTTTTTTTTACAGGTTATTCTACAATGACATGATATCTCTTACTCTGTAACACACTTTCTAGCACAGTAATATTATGATACATTTGTTACATTTTTCTTTTATCCACTGCAATAAAAAAGGAACAAATGTATCATAATAATGTGCTGGAAAGTGTGTTACAGAGTAAAGCTACGTACACACTTCCAATAATTATCGTTGGTAAACGAACGACGAACGATCCTGCACGATATCGGCGAACGATCGTATAGCACCGATCCTGTACATGCAGATAACGACACGATCGTTCGCAGATATTGTACACACAATAGATGCGATCGTTTGAGCGATACAGGAAGTGATGTGCACGACAGGAAGTGAACGAACGTTCGTTCATCACGCATGCTCAGACCATGGACGATCAATGAACGACCGTACACACGATAGATGGTAAACGATCGTCGTCCAATCCGATCCGCCGGTCCGGTCGTTCATTTCCAGCTACTATTCTCGTTCGTCGGCGTCGTTGGTTACTTTTTTTACGAACGATTTTTGACCAATCGATCGTTCGTCGTTCGTTCGTCGTTCATTTCCAACGATACAAAATTGGAAGTGTGTACGCAGCTTAAGAGATACTTGCGGGGCATCTTCTCAATGATTGCAGCCGAGTCTGTAATCATTGAGAAGAGTGTGCGATCCCCGGGGCACTACAGGTTAATTAACCTGTAGTGCCCCGGGGATTGTAGTGGAACTGCAGAGTTCATCTGCAGTTCAGTTCCCACCGTGCAAACTTTGCGGTCACAGCTGTGACTGCATGCGATCCCCAGGCACTAGAGGTTGAATGCTGACAAGTTTCCCCCCATCTCATTTATCACATCCAGTTCCCTGTGTTCTTGGAAAGAGAAACTCTCTCCAAGAACACATACAACTAGTAAAGGGCTGCAAGAGCAATCTGATTGCTCTCGCAGCCCCTAATAGTCCCTAAAGATAACCCGACTTCAATGGTGTTCAAATTCGGCATTTGATCACCCGAACGATATCTCACTATTCGATCGAATAGCTGTCGAATCGAATAGTGAGATGTTCGACTAACACTACTTATGAGTCCTGATTTTTCTGCAACATTTGAATGGTATTTATTCAAATGTTGAAAGTGAAACAACATGAAAGAATGGATCCGTCCTGCCTTGTATCATCCACCCAGGCTGATGGTGGCATAATGATGCGGGGGATATTTTCTTGGCAAACTTTGGGCTCTTTATTACCAACAGAGCATCTTTTAAATGCCACAGCCTACCTTACATTTGCTGCCGACCATGTCCATCCCTTTATGACCTCAGCATACTTCCAGCAGGATAATGTCCCATATCACAACACTCAGATCATCTAAAACTGGTTTCTTGAACATGACAATGACTTTACTATACTCAGATAGCCTGCACATTCACTGGATCTCAAACCAAGGGATAACCTTTGGGATGTGGGGGAATGGGAGATTTGCATCACTAACTAGCAGCAGAAAAACCTGAGGCAACTGCATGATGCTATCATGCCAAAATCTTAAATCTCTGAGGAATTTTTACCGCACCTCAATGAATCTATGCCATGAAGAAAAATGCCAGTTCTGAAAACAAATGCTGATCCAACCTGATACTAGAAAGGTGTACCTAATAAAGTGGCCAGTGAGTGTATATATTTGTACATGCAAACCGGCTTATTACCTCTCCAAATTTGAATGTAAAGTTCCTATATTTTAAATATATCACATGTAGATCACATGTAGATATGTCAATAATATTCCTTAAACTGTATGATATAGCTTAAAAATTTTAAACAATGGTGAATTTTAGTGTACTTAACACAGTTAGAAAATTAAATGTTTCAAAAACTAAAAATAGTCTGATAAAATAATGAGCCTGAAGTCTGAAGTATTTTATTCCACTTTTAACGTTCCATTTTCCATCTTAGTTCTTGTTTTTCCTCTTACAGAAAAATAATCTAGTCCACCTAGAGATCAGTAGGAAGTTGCCTGGATCTTATCCATTGCATATGGCTTGCCTCAGGAAATTATATTTGAGAGCTCTAAATAATATCCCTTCAAACACCATGGAGCTTCAATGCGTAGAACATTAATTTTAAACCTAGAGGAAGGAGTGGATGAACACTGATTAAAATCATAAAGAACTTGTCAACAGAAGTTTTATCACTTTATTCACTGCTATTTTATTTTATTAACAGTAATAATGGCAATAGCCTACATTAACACCAAATTCTTCATTGGCTGGGCTGAGCTAAATCAATCCAAGTTATCAGTAAAGTCTTGCCTCTGTAAAAGCTGTTGCATTGTAAAACTTTTTTTTGTTTTGATCTAATGATGTCAAGGATTCTTATATACTAATGCCTGGTACATTTTTAAAGTTATTTTATATTATGATTATTATTTTACACATTATGATTGTTTTATTATCATTATATATTATTTCACTGTAAAAAAAAAAAAATATGTGTCAAAGTCACCATTAGAAAATTATAGGACAAAACTTGTGTATTAACAAGCAATCATATACTTTAAAATTCTAAAAGGAAAACAAATGATTTGTAATCATGTGTTATTTGAAACACCATACTTTAAGCACCTTCAAAATTTGGGATAAGGAAGGTTTTATTGCAAACAAAGGACAGGTGATATTTCTTCTACAATAAGCACACTTACTTGCCTGATTACAGGCCTCTTCTGTACAAAACGATACCGGACGCATCCTGGCTGAATGAATGCACAAGTGGGAGTTCTAAACTGGCTAACCAAGATGGCAGAAGATCAAAACAAGGAGGAGGAAGAAGATGGCAAGAAGATGGCAATGCTCACAACAGAACAAGGCAGCACTCTGGCATTTGCAGTACTAGGTGCCAGGTTCAAATCTCAGACAGGACACTATCTGCATGGAGTTCTCCCCTTGTTTATATGAGTTTTTTCCCACATTACAAAAACATGCAGTTAGCCTATTTGGCTTCCCCCAAAGTGACCTTAGACTGTGGTAATGACATATGACTATGGTGGGACATTTGATTGTTAGATGCTCTGAAGGACAGCTGGTGACATCACTATGAACTTTGTAAAGAGCTACGAGATATGTTGGCGCTATATAAATACTGAGTAATATTTAATAACAGGGACAAGTTAGGGCAATTAAAAAAATTGTGACCAGCCAGGTTAGGTTTTTGAAAGTTTGTATAACTGTGAAAATGACAACATTTCTTTTAGGGGCGTTTAAAAGAAAAACCTGGGGACAAAATTAGCGGCGCTTTCCACAGCAAGCAAACTGGTTTGCTGTTTTTTTTTCCTCTATTAAGGAACCTGTGATAATAAGTGAACAGCATTTAAAAAACATAAACTATATAAAAGTGGAATATTAGAATCTCCCCAGACATGTAATATGGAAATTTCCTATTCACTGGGCCTGATTTAATAAATCTCTCCAAAGTTAAAGATAGACTATTATGAAAGATCAGTGATCATGAGTGATCCAGCACAATACTAGGAAATGATTTAATGAAATCCATTCCGGGTTTGCTGTATCACCCAAGTTCACCCAAGATAGGCGATCTTCTCCAGTCTTGGAGAGCTTTAATAAATTAGGTCCATTATATGAGTCTTTACCTAAATTATCCAACTTCTGTTTACTTTGGTTACCCAGTTACGTTCATGTGTTTTTCACATAATTAAATAAATAAATATTCTTTGAAAACACTGTCCTGTTCAGAAGTCCAGCCTGATTTTTCCTCAGTTTCAGTTCTAGGAACAATGGTCATCAGAACAAATGCAGAGAGTGAATCTATTTACTCACATAGACATCAATACAAATCTAAAGGTGTTGTCCTTTTTTCTACTTTATAAAAAACTAAAACTAAAGGAAAATAAAGTTAGACCTATTTGGTTTTAGGAACATATTAACATACAATTAAAAAAAACTGTATTTGGTATAATAGTTCAATTCTCTCCATGTTCACTTCTCTTGCTTCTTTTTTTGTAATACATTATTTCTTCAGCATGTTGAAACTTTGATACCGTGAGGTAGAAGGTAGAAGCTTTAAATGACAATAATTCATTTTACTTTGTCCCCCAAAGCATACGCTTTATTTTATTTATACCATTTATGCAGAAAAATCATCTAATTTAAAATTCTTATTTTAATGCAAAACAACAACGCTATTTAATGATAAAATAGTAAAACACGGTCAGCTTTTTGTTCCAATCTGGGAATGAAAATTTGTTGCTGCCTAATATACATCAAATTCCTTTCTGCTTTTCACGGCAGCTGGTGATTTTCTTTATTTTCATTTACTTGTTTTTGTGCTATTTCTCAAAACTTTATGCCTAATGCAAAAAAAAAAAAAAACATGTTTAATAGTACAATGAAGGCATGGATCAGCAAGTTTATACTAGTAAGCTTTGAGGGTGAAAAATTCTCTATTAGCTCATTTGTTTCTAAATGATTTCAGACTTTCTAGTGTCTGCCATCATTTTACCTAATGAAAGTAAACCACCCTCCCCTTCCACAGATTTGTACTTGTATTTATACTAAGATGGCTGCAGGTTCCCCATTGGAAGCACCTGTACAAATACACCAAATATATACTTCTATGGGTCAGTCTACAAATACCTCAAGATATAGCACGGCTATATTTGGCTACAATGTGCTAATGCATGTACTACTCCAAATGCTAAACCATTAGATATCAGTATATGGTAATTTTAAAATGGTGAATGGGAAAAATGTGTTACTTTATGTGAGTGAATGGGGGCAAACTTAGAAACTGCAGTTTATTTAAAGAGCAATTAACGGACTATGTAACCCTGGATGCCATGTCACATAAAAAGGAGGAGTAACCATCATGAAAGGTCAGTGGTTTGGCTATAGTAAAATAATTCACATCTGAGTCTACTACAACTGAAAATTCAGCTATTCTGACCTTGGATCAGAATTCAGAATTTGAGAAATAGGTGCTCATATTCCAAATTCCCATCTTCTGTGTCACGAAAAGTCCCAACGCTTGCAATCATGACAGATATATCCTGCGCACAGGCAAAAGTGCCCATGTGTGAAATCATCCAATGGCAGGCTGCCGTATTGGCACTCATGTCACCATCTTTTACAGAAGACTGCGCCTGACATCTTGAATGTCTTTAGTGCCACCCTCTAGAATTTATACAATGCCAAAGTAATATTATTGTCCAATTTTCAAATAATTGTGACAATTGTACACAAAATAATTAATTTTTCAATATTTTAATATAATTAATTAGTAAAATAATGTAATTGTAAATTCTATATATATATATTTATTATTTAAGATATAGCCCCCATAGTATAATACCAAAATAGTCAAAATTTGTGTCTGTTAAGTAAGTGAAATCACTGCAATTAGTTCAAGTTATACATAGGCTATTTTTACCATATTTTTGTTTCTGTTTAGTCAGCTTATGAATCATTCCAGGTTTGCTTGATCACCCAGCTTTACTGATGAAACTGTATACTCTCCAGCCTTGGAAAAGCTTTAATAAATCAGGTCCAGTGTTCCTAAACTTGGCTAAGAAAATTATTTCCTGTAATAAACCTTTTCTTTAATAAATCTGAATGTAATTACACATCCATTTTTTTCATTCTTTTCTATTAGTTTCATGTGAAGGTCTTATGTTACCCAAAGTAGCTACCTTACCTTACTACATGGAACCAGTGATGTTCAAATATACTAGGGTTGTCCCACTAATATGAACTATATTTTCAAGATTAATAATAAGAATAGCTACTTACTCTTGGACCCCAAGTAATCAATTTATTTCAACTTTTATAGTACGCTCCATGCCACAGAAGCCAACCATATTATGCAAGAAGCAGATACATTTGTGATTCTCCTCTACCATCATTCATCAACAACAGAATGTCATTAATCATTTGCTGGATTGTGCTTTGAGATAATTTTGCAACAACAGGCACCACTTTTTCATATTAATTGGAATTAACTTATCACATTATCATATATAAAATACCTATAACAGAGTTGATATTTATCTACATTATATATTCACATATTGCTATAATCATTCAAGAGTTGTCATTTACATTTTTTGTTGTTATATAGTTTTTAAAATTTTGCAAACTGGAGATGATTCCTTTAAGCTTTTCCAATAAAAAAAAATGAAACCTCGTATGCATTTTAATGATAGCAAATAGAAATTTGTATTTATGTATACACATTTTAATCATTCACAGTTAGAATGTTAAAAAAAAAGTATACACAAAACTATTTATCAAATTTCCAAGCTGAATGTCCAGAGTGTGCACTATGTTTTTTATATGTGAATTAAACTCCATTCAATAAATAATCACATTACAGATAGGTTCCCTGAAGACATAAGCAGTACTGTAATCTCACCCCCAAATCTCTCCAATTAGTTAGTTCCTACATAGTTTTATAATTGAACATTTTTCTTCAGGCAAAGTAATAGATAACTGTGGAAGTGGAAGATGATATGATCTCGCCATTCAAATGTTTGTTACTGTTCTATGGAAAAGATACATTGGTGAGATCGGAGGTCAAACGGCACTAAAAGATTAAACAACTTTGTGTGCACATTCCAAAATTGTCTGAGGCATTACAATTATTAACAGCAACCTTGTTGCTGTATATTGTGTTCTTTATTGTGAATCCTTTAAAAATAAAAAAGGCTCTATAACTACAGGAAAATATAGGGAGGGAGAGTACAAGCATTTGGAAATAGAAAAGTGAGTTGTTTTTTTTTTCTCGAATTTTAGTGCAATGGAGCAAAGGAAGTATCCAGGAGGGCATGGAAGAAAATTAAGGTGAGCTATGGAGGGATTGGGTGCTATGCGGAAATAAAGGTAATTGGTATTTTTTAATTTTAATGAAAATTCCACTTAAAGCTTTATATTAGGCTTAGACCCTGCTTCTGTTTTTCTTGCATGCTCCTGGAAAGATCTAGGGAAATGGTGAGGCTTATGCTTTACAGTCTCCTTAGAATAGAAGGTGCTGAGGGACTCCGCTCGGTAAAGCTTTCGCCCTTTATGTTCATTCTTTGGGCAAATTTGCTTTGTTATCCACATCCCTCTCTTTTTTTAAATAAAAAAGAAACATTTATATATAAACATGTTTGTCTAGAGTTACACTTTAAAATGAGTTAAACAAAATCTTTGACTTCTGCTGGAGGAAGCATTTTCGCTATTCATCATTGAATACAGTGACAGTGATAAAATATCCTTTCTTCAACTGTAAGACCAAATTTTTATTTCTCAGATAGAAAAAACGAACCAGGTAAAGACAAATAAATCATGAAAAAACTGCCCTCTGGGACTTCTCAGCTATATTTTTCCTAGATAATCTTTTTCAGCTGGTTTATAATGGATAATCCATTTAAGTGTCCTTATCAGACACCCTGTAGCTCTTTCCTAGAGATATCAGTGGGCTACTAATCTCCCACCAAACTGTGAATGATCTAAATTATAACAAGAACCCTACATGACATTCCAGATACAGCAAGAAATATGGGGAGACTTTTAATTAGCTGCACAACCCTCTCCGCCAAATTGCTTTGTTTATGCTTGTATTTTTGTAGCCTGTGAATGTGTTTATTACGGCCCATAGACCAAGGGATACACACCATGAACATTATGTAGTACACTTAATAATGCGAATAAGATATCATGCAAAAGTTAAAAAAAAAAAAACATTTAGGCTATAATTTTATCAACTTTAACAATGCTTGGAATCCAATATGTCATACACTCCAGTAAAGCTAAATCCTTCTTCATGCCTGCCTTTTGTTCTACCTAGATCAGCCCCCTACATACCAAAATATATTCTGGTTTTGCTTTGAATATTTACAGTAATGTAAAAAAGAAAAGACACCCTTTTTCAATCCTAAGGTTTTGCATATCAGAACTTAATTAAAAAAACATCTAGTCCTTAGCAGGTATTAAATTATGTAAATACAACCTCAGATGAATAAAAATACATAACATAATACACCATGTCTCTATTTATTTCAAAAAGTCCATGCATAAGCAATTTGTTAAAAATTAGGTACACCCTTATTACTTCGATATGGCAAGCGTGAACAAGACTGTAAAAGCAGAATTTCTGGCAGCCCACTGGTTTGGTCTGGAGCTTTCTGGTGCATGCTAACACAATGTCAAGGAGAAAAGACATCAGAAATAATCCTAAAGAAATAATTTTGATATCCGTTAATAAAGAAAACATTTTAAAATCATCATTCTACAGTGAGAAAGCGTATTCACAACTGGAAACCATTTAAAACAGTAGCCAACCTTCCCAGGAGTAAATTCATCCCAAGGTTAGACCTTGCAATGCTCAGTGAAACTGAGCAGTGGTAAAAACTGAATAGGAAACCTGCAGCCTTCTGGGATATATATGTTATGTATCCCAGGAGGCTGGGAGCTGCTACTTTTGCTCTGGCCAAAATCAGGCATGTGTAGAAGGGGCTTTCCTGGAATTTAGATAAAAAATATGCTGATCCCACACAAGTGCATTGTGTTTGCACTTCTTTTTACATTTTCAGGAAGGCACGTTACCTGATCTCACGGTTGCACAGTCTGAGATTGGGTGACTAAAGGTAGAAGATAGTGGTATCTGGTGTCCAGTATGCGCTGAAATGAAGTAGGAAGATGGGACGTCTTTTTTCCGCTTTAACTGCAGGCACAAAATCATAAGTGCTGCCCCCCGCTGGACAATGCTGTGCTGTATGGCAGGACTGCATGTGAATTTAGTTTGCCTGATGTTTTAAACAGGGTCCTAACATTATTGTAGCCCCAGGCCCAAAAATATAGATTTATTGTAAATCTTCTTGCCAACACTCTTGCATATGAGAACAGATATATATATATATATATATATGCAGTTGACAATCGAAAATCTGATCACCGATAATCCTTTTCCTTCAGTTTTCAAGCATGAATTTCAGATCACATTTACAATACAGGGACTGCAGTACACTGTTTGGCCACTGATGTTTTGATGGCGCTGTTCTCCAGAAACACCTGTTAGGTCTTGCTTGCTACACTAAATACACATTGAGACGTCCCTGCTGCCTGCTCCATGGAACTGTGCCAGATGTTCGCGGGTGCTGCGAGAGAAAGGCTGGCCTGTGTGTGGAGGTAAGTATAACTTTCAAAATATGGAATTTTTGAAAATCCCGCACTCCTCAGGTCTGAAGGTTGCCAGATTTTTGAATGTCAACTGTATATATATATATATATATATATATATATATTCGGTAAATGTACCTGCAAAGTTTTTAAGGCAAATGAAAAAAAAATTATTTGCATAGGCAAATGAAAAAAAAAAAATACATTAAAAAAATTGAATTACTTTATTAAATAACCTTTAAGGAAAACATTTTATGGAAGTATTTTTCCTTTCTCATGTCACAGCTCAGGATAAAGAGTTTTATTTCACACTGTGAACCGCTAAAATTATTATTGTCTAAACAGAAATAATTAAATGTGCATCTTCTAGGTTATAGCACAGGCTACATGTTATGTCTGCAGCTTATTGTATTAACCCGTGACCTTCAAATGTAATCATATGGCATTAATAGACAGGCTGTACCCCGCGGCCTATCATCCATCCACATTCATTAATTCATTAATACAACCTTTCCATCCTGGCACCATCCGCACTGAACTCCTTCAATGGGGACATGTCTCGGCTTAGCACCATGCTTCAGTGCTCCCAGATTAGGCTGTTCCCTTTGATTTTAGGAAGAAAATCTATTTTGCTTTGCAGTTGGTCTTCCTTTTTTTTTGGAGGTAATCACATAGAATAGCACATTATACAGCACACAGAGCGTGCAGATGGATGCCCTAGACTTTTCTTTGTCCTACATCTTTAATTTATAATGCTATCTGTATTTGTATAGGGGTCAGCGACAGAAGTCACACACTGCATTACTAGTAAGAGAAAAACACGGATATCTTAAAAACTAAAAAAAGAATATTTATATATATATATATATATATATATTTATATATATTTTTAATTGACTTTTACCATGCCTTGTAATTAGCCAGATAATGATAATGCTCCCTTGTAACCCCTTATATACATAACACATAATACATCTTGATTTTTGAACAGAATATCTCACCCCCTTAACAAACTCCTGTAAATAATTCCTATAACTCACCTAGCTTGTACCCAGCACTAAAAGTCTGTAAGCACCCTCAGTTATGGGTACTTATGTGACACTTTTCCCCTAATCCCATCTAATTGGGCAGTATTGTCATTTTTGTTTTTTACACACTTTTTCTTTTTGCTAATAAAGTAATTTGGCCAAAGCCTTAATTTTTTACCATCTTACAAAGAGTGAGGCAAAGTTATTTGCAGAATCAGTTTTACTGTGAATGTCTGAAAGCTAATACCTGATATCCCTTGAATTGCTTCTGTGCAACATTGTGCTTTTGGTTTTATAGTTTCGTCTTTTCCTATACACTTGAAGGGATGATTCCTTCAGAAATTAAAATTTTCATGGTGTTTGCTTTACAGATACTCGAAGGGCCATTGCAGACCAGTGAGTCACAACCATGGTAAACTGTGGTCCAAACCTCTCCAATTCAAGCAAATTCATTTTTAATATTTCCTGGGGACAATCCCCTGTCAGGGTTTCCAACTGTAAACCCTCCCCTTGTGTCAGAATTAGTGTTTACTTGCCGCTATGATCTCCTAAAGTATAATAAATGATACATTCAACAGAGAAGGTGACAGGTCATTTGCTATAACTATACTGTTTTTTCCAAATACTGAAAGAGACATAAGAAGATCAAGTGAACCTACCATATCCACCATATGGGGTTTACATTGAGTATTATGTATATGTGTAGATATATATATATATATATATATTGTAATGCGCCTGGGCACACGAACCACAGCCAACTCAAAGAATCATTTGTCAAGCTTTATTGGTAGTCATAAAACAAGACAGGGTTAATCACAGGTGATTAGTCCAATAAGCGCGGCACAGAGGGGTAAAGCAGAGACAGGTCAGGAACAATCCGAGGTCTGGGCAGGCAGCAGGCAGCAGACAACAGTGGTCATAAACAATCCAAGGTCAGGGCAGGCGGAGTTCAAGCAGAATCAGGTATCAGACAAGGTCACTATGGTAATGACAAAACAGGTTAATATAAACCGACACAGAGAACTCACCCAAGCACACTGTACTCACAGAGGCATATAGAGGGCAATGGTGTTCAGGACAGGTTCTCCTTAAATGGACAGAGTGCCCAATGACCTTGCACCACCTGGCACCAATTGATTGGAGGGTAACTGAATCCCCTGCGGCCGATTGGCTGCAGGGAATTCAAACTAACTATGTTCCGCCCTGTGGCGAGGCAGCCGAGTGCCACGCCCTCAGGGGGTACAGGAGGCACAAGTGGTACCGCGCGCACCTCTTCCCACAGCACCCCTGGGACGTGCCATACTTTGCACATCCACAGGAGTGCTGAGAAAAGGACTTTCTGTAATGACATCCATAGGCATGCTGGGGATGCCTCCGGGCCGAACAGTAGTTCGGCTAGAACGGATCCCTCCGCCTGCAGAGAGAGACACGCTGCGAGCAGGGCAGCAGCCTCGCCCATGCTTTCTGCTGCAGCGGCATCTCCCTCTGCGGCTGTGATCCCCACACAGCTCACTGAACAGGTAAGTTCCTCACATATATATATATATATATATATATATATATATATATATATATATATATATATATGCCAGATTTGTAGATCAGTTGGTAACCTTTATTGGCTAATATGAGTTGTTTTTTTATATAGAACCTGAAGAAGTGGTCTAACCCACTATTAATACACAATATTTATATAGCGTCAACATATTACGCAGCACTGTTCAAAGTCCATAGTCATGTCACTAGCTGTCCCTCAAAGGGGCTCACAATCTAATGTCCCTACCTCAGTCATATGTCTTTAATACAGTCTAAAGTCTGTTTTGGGGGGAAGCCAATTAACCCAACTGCATGTTTTTGGAATGTGGGAAGAAACTGGAGTACCTGGAGGAAACCCACACAAACATGGGAAGAACATGCAAACTCAATGCAGAAAGAGTCCTGGCGAGATTTGAACCTGGGACCCAGCTCTGCAAATGCAAAAGAGTGCTAAGCTCTAAGCCAGTGGTCGCCAACCTTTTGGACGTCATGGACCACTAAATTTACGGACTCCAAACCGCACATGCACGGGGAGCTGTGTGTCACTCATAGGGGAAAAATCTTTCCTCAGAGTGAGGTCAAGATGCCAGAACCCGCCCACTCTACCATTGCGGGTCTGAGCCTGAGATGGCAAAGTAGGTGGGTTGTGTCCAGAGACACAACCCGGCCACCACCCTGAGCCTGCAATCCATACGGGAGACCTGGTTCATGGGTCTGGCCGATGTGCGTTCGAGCTGGGTCCTTCTTCTGACACTGCTGGGGGGTGGACCGGCCAGACCCACGGACCACCAAATTGTTTTTCACCGGTTAGCGACCGCTGCTCTAAGCCACCATGCTGCCTATTTTCCAGAAGCTTGTATTTTTACAAAGTTAACAGTGTGACAACAAAAGGACATTTTTTTCTGCAATAATCAATGGCTAACATGGTACATGACTCATATATATATATATATATATATATATATATATATATATATATATATATAAATATATATCTATACTATGCACACTTTCATCTAGTTAGACATAAGGGAGAACTAAAGAGGACATCTGAAACATGTTTTTTCCAGGTGTAGCTAATACTTATTCTTTCAGGCTATTTTCTCCAAAGTGTTTGATAATTAACTTGCAACAGCATTTCACTTGTCTGCTAATTAGGCTGCCAATACTTTTTTCCTGTTTTTCTCCTGGGGGATGTGTATACTTCAGGTATAGGTAACTGCTAAGCAGGTATTTATAGCTGAAAAGGTCACAGCAAAGAACTGTAACTGCCCTCAATACAGCTGTGATAGCTGGGAAAACAGTTATTTTTCTGGTGAAAATTAGTTTGTTTTAAAATGTGCACAAAAATAACAGCCTTTCCGAAAGTGAGAATTAAAAAAAAAGTTTTCAACAAAGTTTGGAATCTTTTTCCAACTTTTAGAAGAAAGCAAACAAAGAAGTTCAGAAACACCTGCCTCTAATATAATGCTAAGCCGACTGCTTTATCCCAGATTCTACTTTTTTTTATAAATGGTGTCTCATCAGTAATTATGATCTTTAAGAATCTATATGAATGTAGATACTGTTTTCGGCTGTCTTCAGTTACAAGGCAACTAAGGCTCATAATGGGAAAAATTGGATAATCTTTTGTTTATCTTGTTTCTAGATGATATCATATAGGACAAAATCCTTCTTAGCTTCATGTTAGTAACCATTAGCACCTAAAACAGTGATACCCAACAGGTTGCCTGTGGCCATTGTTCACCTTCTGGCCTGGTGAGCTCCAATGTCCAGTCTTCCTTTTAACAGTTGAGTTCTAGCACATTTCTGAAACCAAAGCTTGTTGCCAAGTTTGCGGCAAAAAAGCTAGTGCTACTCAGCTGGTAGCTTATACAAACTATGGGCTCCCGCATGCTGGCACTTGAAGATTGACCCAGCGCAGCACATGGGCATGTCATATGCTTCTCCATACCTGGATATATTGGGAATTTTTTCATTCCTTAACGTACCGAACAGGATGTATGTAGAGTATGTGTTGATGGGAATGTGAATTACAAACAATCTGTTGCTGTGTCCCTAATGATTACACATGATCGATAACTGAAAATAAGTTATTCTCCCCTCCAACTAGAGTCAGCTTAAAGCTAAACTCCAGTAATAAACAAAAATGACACTGCCTGGCCATGAAAATTCACACACTAATATTTTATTGGTCTTCCTTTAGCATTGATTGCAGCACACATTTGCCATGGCATCATTCCAATAAACTTACACAATCTCACAACATTAATTTCCATCCAGAATTGCAATAATTGATAATGGAAAAAGTTGTACTGCTGTGTAAAGTCTCCTCCAGCACATCCCAAAAATTCTCAATGTGGTTAAGATCTAGACTCTCTGGTGGCCAACCCCATGTGCTCATGTGTGAAAATGATGTGTCTAAACTTCTCTTTCACAATTTGAACACAAATCCTGGCATCCCCATCTAGAAATAAATCCATGTCATCAGGGAATTGATGGAAAAACCCACTCATTCACTATTTTCAGGTAGTCCGCTAACATTATTATTTGGGCACATAACGTTTTTGACCTTATCAACTGAAAGCAACCCCAGATTATAACACACTTGAGGCCTCCTCTCTCTCGATATTCCCATGCTCTAATGCCACCCCCTAGTATTTAATGAGACAGAGGACAAATAATGGAGGTTTGACAAATAACATTTTAAAAGAAATAACTACATTTCTAATAAAAGGTTGTACCATTTATTGTTAAAAAAGCTTGTACTATTTATTGTTTAAATATGGGTGGGGAAAAATGTGGAGTGGATCAGCCACTAGAAGGCTTAAACATTTACAATTACACAATTACTTTTCCAAGTATGTATAATTGTTTCTTTTATATATATACCATCTTTAGTGAAACTTATGATGGCAGTTGACCAATGCAGCGCTGAAAGTTAGGCTTTGCATAACTAGATTATGTTGTAATTGCCATGGGAAGAATGCTCCCCTCTGATGGTAAACAGAATAAGTTAGAGTAATAAAAATGAGAGTTAAAAAAAATCACATTTTTTTATTTTACAATTTTAGATTAGCCCTAAAATCAACAGGTTGTAAATATAGTTACTTAAATAAAATTCTTACCATGTAGCTATTAATTTAGATATTCATCCCTTCTACTTCTCAGATTTATTAGTGCCATGGATTTATTCTGCTCTAGATAGCCTTTTGAATTATTAATAACAAGGCATATAGGAAGATTTAAAAATGTAAAAGCTTAAACAAGCAGTCAATAAATACTCAAACATATGTAAGATGAGCAAATAAAAATCTGTGTAAAATTTTTTGTTATCACAAAACCTTCTATGGGCCTGCTCAAGTAAATTAATGCGGCTTAAAAAATGTCCCTTATGTATGTGATTTGTACACCAAGCTATTTCCAAGCTACAGTCATACTACAGTCATTGATGCAGCTTACAAATTATGGTTAACTCTAGGGACTTCTTTTCACTGGTCTTCCCACTGGAAGGTCTGCTAAAGATGTGTTGGGGCCAGTCACATCACATAGAGGCTTCTTTTCTTTTCACTTGTCTAACATAGGGCAGTCCTTGATTCAAAGGTAAAGTAAATGCAAATGTGATGATCTACACTGCTTTCTAAGGGTTCCTTGATGACGTCCCGTCAGTGTGCACACACAGTTTTCCCTCAGCCTTTAGGGTTGAATGAGGTTGGCGATCATTTTACCTCGACGACTGAGGACATATTGATTGAATAGAATTACTGTTGGGGCACCTGCTGCACAAAAATTTATATTAAGCTTAATAGTGTTTGTTAGCTATATTATCCTTGAAAAAATATTTAAACAAACGTAGTAAATAACTGGTATTCCCAAGTATAGTCTTCTATTGATTTCATGATAACTATATGAGAAGTTTACATTCAAAAGCATGTCTATGTAGATAAGTTAAAGGGAGACAGCATTTTACTAAGAAGAAAACATTGTCAGAGGTGTGCGTGTTTTATTGAAGCCAATTATTATTGTTTATAGAGCTCTCAAAAATGTCAATCGGTGCGTTCACAGCCTTGCTAGAGTTTTCACAGTTAGTGATACACTGTAATAAATATAATAGGTTGTACAACATATTTTGTGCTATGAAATATATTGGGCCAAAAACTAAGAAACTTTTAAGGTTAGGTTTACTAAAAAGTTTCTT
>NC_092858.1:156586971-156588219 GCF_032062135.1 Pyxicephalus adspersus | reverse complement strand
ATGACTTGGGAGAGCGTAATTCTTCTGTTGCGTTCCCCCACATAATTAAAAAGTATACTGACCTAAGTTATGGAAAGTGGGATATAGAAAAAATTGACTCTTTTAAAAAAATGAGAAAAAGAAAGAGACACACCTTATAAGCATATTCCAGGGTCTTCTTTGGTATTATGGAACTGGTTCCTCGGTGTTGATGAGAAGTTGTAATGCCCCAGTGGATCCCAGTGGAGGGCTGGTAGACGCTCCACCTCTTGTACATACCAGTTTAGCCTCTGACCTTTGGGAGTGATATTATTGTGGTAAGGCTCGTCAACTGCAGCAAGTTTACTGATATTGCTAATTTCACTGTGTGCATTAGAAGCTGCTACATGTCAAATAGACTGCTACATTTTTGGCTAGACGAAAACCAGCATCATTTAGATCTATTTTTACAACATGATTGCTCCAGCCTTGCCCCTTTTTTAAACTGGCTCCCTGTTCTTTCAGTCGTGGAGATTCTGTATCATATGTGGGTGTTACCTAGAACAGTTTGCATGGAAATCTATTCTCTATAGGTACTCACACTCTCTCAAAATTATGACTACCCAATAAATTTTCATATTTGCAAAAATCCTTCCTTAGAGTCAGTTTATTGCTTGCTGATGGCGCTTGACAGGATACCAGGGCAGGGTGCTGGGATGTTTTTGGTATGCACGGCACCATACCGAAACCATAATTTGCCTTCATTGCATTGAACTGCAAAGAATCCCACTAAAGACATCCCTTAAAAGGCCTTAAAAAATACGTAGTGAAAACAAAATGTTTTTTTTTAATGGATTAGCATGTTGATGGGTAGGAGGGAGAAACCAAGGAAAGAAAATATATTAAAAATGCATCTTTAGGGGATTGATTTTGCTTCATTTTGTATTGTTTTTTTTATAATGTTAGTTGGAGGTATCACTATTGTTTAAACTGCATAAGCCAATGGTCAGAAGTCAGTAAAAAATAGAATACTTGCTTACTTGGCTCTGAAAAATCAGCACTTTAAGGCATTCTCATTGAAACAGTACAATTACCGGTACATACACATACTTAGTCACAACCAAGGTAACCAAATACTTAACAGCAAATGAGCCAAGAAGATCTTTTTTGGTATTGAAAGTTATGGCTAGAGAAAACTGTACTTGATTTAAAGTTATATGAGACTTTCACATGACTGAACAAAGCAAATGTAAAAGTCAATACACTTAAAAGAGACAAAAGACACACTTA
>NC_092858.1:156566578-156585338 GCF_032062135.1 Pyxicephalus adspersus | reverse complement strand
GTGAAATATTTGTGAAATTTGCTGATTTAAAATGTTAGCAGCCAGGTGAGTCATTATTTGCATAATGTGTGTGTTTGCATTCTTGTTGGCTGCAGTCTTCACTGTGACAGAAAGGATCTGTGTATTCTCTCTGTCATTTTATTCAGCGAATCCAATATTGGCATGATTGGCTGAACAAAGTAACAGAGGAAAGGAACCAGATTACATGATTAGCTGAACACCCCAGTCTGATTTATTGAAGCTCTCCAAGGCTGGAGAGGATACATTGTCATCAGTGAAGCTGGGAGATACAGAAAACCTGGAATGCAATGATCCTGTATTGAAAACACTTACTAACAAGTAGCAAATTACTTTTTAGAAATCTATTCCTGGTTTGCTAGATTACCCAGCTTCACTGATGGCAATGTATCCTCTCCAGCCTTGGAGAGGTTTAATAAATCAGGGCCAATGTAACAGCGAGTACTACAGCCAAGGACAGACTCTCTCACCAACACCCCCTGCCAAGGAAAACCTCCCATTCCATGTAAAAATTATCCTACATAAAATCACTCCCTGATGCAAAAAAAGCTGGGGACTCATTGACTGTATATAACAAGTGCTTAACAATATACATGAGTAACCAATGAAAAATCTGTTTCACTAGCAGGAAAATGAACTGGTACAAGGATATCTCAAAATAACCTGAGAATGGCAGAGGAGAGTTCTTCAACAAGAAGCTATTACAAGTAAGCAAAGGCTTCCTGTGCCCTTCATTATCTCAGATCATTTAGTGGGTTTATATGGGAAACCTGCTTCCAAGACCCTTGGGATGTGGGTGACCTAGAAAGGAGGAAGTTTACATCTTTTTAAAGAGAATTTCTAAAAGGTAAGTTAATACTTTCTTTATACTTGTTACTTTATACTATGTTGAGGGGAGGGCCACTCTTCCAATTTTCAAGACAGTATTATCCTCTTAAAAGTGACCCTTTGGAAAACTTTACTACTACTTGTACACATGCTGGATAATTGTTCAAAATGCACAATAGTTGTTAAAAAATCACAAAAGTTACAAATGTTAACACTGAACATGTATTGTTAGTGTAAAGGTATGACCGTCCTGACTGATCCATTTATCCAATGATCTGCTGATATCTACAGTCAGTGATTGGTTGGGCATTCTAAAGCTACGTACACACTTCCAATAATTATCGTTGGTAAACGAACGACGAACGATCCTGCACGATATCGGCGAACGATCGTATAGCACCGATCCTGTACATGCAGATAACGACACGATCGTTCGCAGATATTGTACACACAATAGATGCGATCGTTTGAACGACACAGGAAGTGACGTGCACCACAGGAAGTGAACGAACGTTCGTTCATCACGCATGCTCAGACCATGGACGATCAATGAACGACCGTACACACGATAGATGGTAAACGATCGTCGTCCAATCCGATCCGCCGGTCCGGTCGTTCATTTCCAGCGACTATTCTCGTTCGTCGGCGTCGTTGGTTACTTTTTTTACGAACGATTTTTGACCAATCGATCGTTCGTCGTTCGTTCGTCGTTCATTTCCAACGATAAAAATTGGAAGTGTGTACGCAGCTTAAGACTCATCCGCTAGTGGTGGTGAAAGGAAGTGACATTGGAACATTTGTATGTCACGAAGAAACAGTAACTGGCCATTAAAACATTGACATACAGCTCATACGTGATAAAGACGCTGTTCTTTTCCTGAGGTCATTTCAGTTTCTACTTCACTATCCAATCTCATACAGACTACATCTACTCTCTGTACAGTCATTTGCATATCATTACCACCAATGCAGTCCTGTGTTATTTGGTCGTTCATGTTGAAATATCATATATGGCTGAACGTTCAAACAACTTTTGTCTAACGTGTGTACAAAGTTGTATTCTTTTTTCTTTTTTTTAATAGCTTGTGCCTTTCTCTAAAAGTCCTAAAGTCAGCAGATTTTTAGCTCAGCTCATTTACTAGGCTTACAAAGAGATAAATTACTTTGCTTTGGGAACATCTGATATTCATTTAGTAAAAACCCATTGGCTCTGATTTATTAAAGCCAAGACTGGAGAAGATAGAATATCATGGATGAATCTGTGTGGTCCACCAAATCTGGAATACATCTGAACAAGGATTGAAAACATTTGTGAACTAATATCAAATGATTTATAAGAAAATTATTGCAGGTTTGCTGGATCACTCGGGTTCTCTCATGATAGTCTATCTTCTCCAATCTTGGAGAGCTATAAAGAATCAGGCCCGCTGTGTTGGAGATCCCACTACCTATATAAGCATCATCACACCAGATTTCCCATTGTTGTCTATGCTGTACGTAGAAATCTATGTATGCAACATATGCATTTTAGAAATTACCTAAGTCTACTACAAAGTATTTTAAAGGTATTTTTTTTTTATTGCATAGAAAAAATACAATTACATCTGATGCAAACTATTTTTGAAGGTTATTCTCCATTTATTACACAGAAAATAGCAATTACTTGAAAGTTCTTATTTCCCTGTTTCCTTTTATTACCATATCATACAGACCTTTCCAACCCTTATAATAAATGTTAATTTTATAAATTACCATTTATAAAATTAGACAGAATAATACAAATAAAAGAACTATCAGCATTGTTTGTTTCAAACTGATTAAGCGTGATTACATTGAAGTAGCCCTTGATGTTATAGTTTACAAGGATTTCTTACAATACTATGTTGATAACAACAGGAAAAAGGCTGGTGATATACAGTTTTGGGGTCCAGTTTAGTACAGTAGAGTGGAGTTTGTCAACCAAAAGAAATGTCTGACCATTGTATTATCTAATGCAGTGTTTTTCAACCTTTTTTGAGCCATGGCGCATTTTTTACATTGAAAAAATCCTGCGGCACATCACAAATCAAAAATGTTACAAAATGACACTCTGTAGCTAATTCTCTTGTCTCCAAGAATAAACAAGGCAATTAAGCTACCTACTGCCACCCACAGTGGTTGAAAATCACTGATCTAATGTAATGCAGTGTTTACATTTTTAAATTATTTTACTTTCTTTTTTCTTAATAAATATACACCTAAAGAATTAATATTGGTATTTTACCAACCCTCCTCTTATCCTATTCTGGACCCTTCTGCACTGTCATAGCTATGCCAGCAAACCAAAGCTTAAGATACAAACAATAATCACATTATATGTATATTAGACATAGCTCCAAATCAGCCAAAGAAGTGAAAACTCAACTATGCCTTCGTAAATGAGCAAGGATACAATTGAAAAATGAGATGCAAATTTCATTATAGTGATATGATTGTTTTTTTTTTTAGAACGGAAATATATATCTTTAAAATTCTTCTGAAAGAAAACAGGTTTTTATTTGGTGAAATTTATGAGTGAAAAACATTGACCTTAAAATTGGTTCAGATTGTTACACAAGGACCATAAAACATAATAATACAGCAACATCAAATAAGATCATTATATTGTGTTAGATCCACAGCTCTAGTGCACTTCAGTGGTGTTTTATATACAACAGGCAGACCATACCACATTCTTTGGAAAAAGATGTAGGTACCCGTAATGCGTTTCATGGACCAGCTTCCTCTTCGTCAGGCTGCACCTGCTCACTTGCTGCGGATTACATATTTAACACTAATAAGTATTCATAAATATCAATTGAATATCTGCTAATACAAAGTAACAATTAAAGAGTTAGCTGTGATCAAATAGTTACCATATCTGATCCATAAATACTGGAGCACACATATGTATGAACTGTTGGCTGGAATATGTATGGGTCAGTCAATTATACAGACTGGAGCTGCAAATAAATATACCATTAAAAAACACTAAGTTCCAAGTTTATATAAATAAATATACATATTCCAAATTAACAAACAGAAAATAGTAAATGATTTTAGAACATCCAGAATGTGTCAGTACATTTATGTTTGGCAAGACTTTTTCATTTCTTAGATGTCATCTTTGTTGAAGTTCATGAGACTGACTTAAATATGAGCTCATTAATTTGCTAGCTTTACTGTATGCTGAAATTCTACTTCATCCTATGGTCAATGTATGTATTTTGGGTTCTTTGAATCAATGTACAGACTTAAAAACAATTGTTTTACACATCATAATAACAAAATCAATATACATGTATTTTTGATGTATTTCAATAAAAAAAGCTTGAAAATTATTTAAAACATATATTAAAAAAAAGCATTTATGTACAGCAGGTAGATAGGCTTCAGCAGGTAGATAGGCTTCACCAATAAAATGTCAGATAAAATTACACTAACAAGCACATGACACATACACATGATGATACAGGAAAGGATATCATGTAGGTCAAGATAATAATACTTCCATGATTACCTTCCTCTTTGTTTAGTTTTCTTGCATGTTGGTAAAGAAACAGATTTAGCATTGCAACATCGTCTGTCTTTGTGTTACTCTCTGGAGTATAGGCATTTGTTACTGATAAAGATGGTATCTCATGTGCCAGCAATAATTTTCTTTACTAATATAACAATTTTAATTTGAGGATAATAAAAAAACATCTTCCCAATAACTAATAAATGACAAATTATAAGCAAGAGAAAAACAAGACATACCAATAAACAGCCAATATAAAATCAATCTATTATCCAAAAAACTCAAGGGTTGCTATCCAAAAAGGGTCCTGGGATAACAATATAATTGAACCGGGGGGCCATTGGCTGGTATCCTTGAAGTAAACCATCGTCATCATCATCATCATCATCATCATGAAAAACTGGGGATTGTCGGGGATTGGCAATATATTAATAGAGGATTATTAAACTTCAAAGTAACTTCAGATGCATGATTCTTTTTCAAAGGCAATTTTGATCCAATCTATGAAAAACATGTACAAGTTTGTCCAGAAAAAGTCATAAAGTGGAGAGTGTGCTTGTAGGTAAAACAAATATTTTCCTAAGATTTGGAACATGCTACTGGAAAGAGATTTAACAAAGTGCAGTTACATATAGGCCACTGGTTTGATTACAATGGTAAAGGATAGATGAATACAGCCAGGTTTGATACGCAAGGGATGACAAGTCCTGTTTGAATTTCAGTAAACCCGAATTTAGTGAATCAACTAAATTGAAGACTAAGGGTGATGGATCCTGTTTTTAAATCCGGCCTATTATAGGGTTAATAAGCAAAATGATATTAAAAACGAGGCATGGGAAGCTTGGCACTGCCATGGGGAAAATACACTATATATATGTAAATATGTTGGTCGAATAACTGAGTGTTCGATTTGGCAGCTATTTGATCGAATAACCCGATATTTTTCGGGTGATCGAACGCCGAATTCAAACACCATTAAAGTCAGTGGGGGGATTCAAGTTTTTTTTCGGAACTGCAAGAGCAATCAGCCCTAGTATAACTGTAGTATGTGTTCTTGGATAGAGATTCTCTATCCATTTTTTGGTCGAATATAGTGAGAACCTGAATTCGAACACCAACACTTTATATATAATTATAACTATACTGTATATTTAAATAACATGTTTTGCAATGCTGTTACACTGTATATGATGCTGTGAAACAGACGCTGTAGGCTCATATTTGGCTATGGAATGGAGTTTCTTTTTCTTTTAAAATGAGCTTGGCTTACAAACAGGAGCAATATTCAAATCATCTCAGTTTAAAACAGCTTTTTATTAGGTACTTTTAGCAGCGACACATGCTTTTTCATGAAACACTGCTATGCTTCTTATGGCCAGCAGGTAATTGGCTAGAATTTTACTGAGGCTGTCCCTGTTTTCGCTGATGCAAAGTTGTCCTTTTGCTGGCCAAGGCCTAATAAACTCTCAGTAAACCGAACCGACCACTGAGAGATGATGTAAGTTGCCATTGCTGAACGAATTCTAAAGAATTCTAATTTTCTGGATGTAAAGCTGATCTAGGTTTTAGTAGTTTCAGTCACACACCTGAAATAAGCATGCAAATAACTGTGTGGTAAAAAATCTGTGGTGATTAGCTGGAAACTTGAGTTGTATTCTCATTCTGGGTCAGTGATTCAGAAAGTATTAAATGCAGTGGATCAGAAAACCAACCAGGAAAACTTTGGAGTTAAGAAACTGCAGATTGTAAAGCAGTATAAAATTGGCCAGCTGCTGGACATTTTTATGAGTAAGAATTGGCCAGAATGTATTGAAGTATAGAGTACTAAAGGCAAACATTGCAGACCGGGGCTTTAATATAAAAACCTAAATATAGCAGAGGATATAGCATTGTAAAATGGGCCAGCAGCAGGGCAGTTTAATTAGGGAGATTGGGTCGAACTGGGGTATACCTAACTTTTATTTTATCTACAAGGATAGTGGGGTGTACTGAATAAAAGAGTGATTTAATATATAAAAATCCAAAAAACATATATAAACCTTCTCTGTCCATTTAAAAGCTCAAAAAATACATAGATAGGCAAATTAGTCATTAGGGAAACTGATAAACAGCTGATGTCAGCAAACTTAAATTCACGGCAACATTTCCTTTGACGAAGAGTCTTTAAAATGGCCATTTACCTTCACCATACAACTTGACTTTGCAGCAGAAATATCTTTGCTAAAATGTCATTGACATTGGCATATCATTTTGCTATGCATCTATGACAGATTGGAGTAATATTGGTATATACTAACCACCCCCATGTATAATAAAATCTCTTGAAGAATTGGTCGCCTACAGCCAAGAAGATAATGGATGGACAGCTCGTAACTTCATTATTAGGCTTAAGTAGAGATAAACACTAAAAAACTGTATGGTAGGGTCCAATATTTAAAAATTGCCAAAGGTAGCAGAAACAAAGAGCTTGTTTTTCCCTGTATAATTATTAGGTGCATTAAATGTAATTTTTTTTGAATTTTCCTGTTCTTAGGCATTGTGGCTGCATTAATTTTCTTTTTATTTTTTTTTCCTTTATGTTCACCTAATAATACTTCACATAGCACACTCACTCACCCTTCCGCACCAGGATAACAAAAACATGATTTGGCAATGGAAAGTTAACATTTAAGGTTTACACTTTAAGGACAGGTGTAGAAAGAGAACATACAGAGAAGCAGACCTGGAGCACATTTAGTTACAAAGAAAATTCCACATTGTGGTATACTGGGCACCAAGGCTTATTACAGATTAAAGAGGAAATAAACTCAAAACTCAAAAATATACCTTCCTTCAATCCCGCAGGCTAGTCTGATCACTCTAGAGGTGTCCTGCATTGGGTCTCGCTGTGCTCCAGGCGCTGCCATCTTCATCTTCTCTTCCAGCTTCTTCATCCTACGTCACCCAACCCAGGCTCAAGATCGAGTGACGTTGGATAAAAAAAAATTTGCCGATCTCACTGCACATGCGTGAGATTGGCAATTTTTTTCTTTGCCCAAAAAGGCTCCTTTTGAGCATGCCTGAAAGATCCTCCCATTCATTCTCGACTGCCAGGCGGCTATGAATTAGGGGCAGTGCTGCACCTTTTTTTTTAAAAAAAAGGGAGTTGCACCTAAAAAAAAAAAAAAAACTGAATTTTTAATAAAAGGGTTGTCTACCTTTTTATGTAAAGTGAAAATTCTGAGTTACGCTTTAAGTAAAAAGCCTAGGCTCACTTGTTGCATAAAAATAAACTGTCATAGCAATTTTAGTTATACTGGGTCAGTTGGAGGGACAAATATCATCATCACTGGTCAGTAGGAGGAACAGTCACCCCCATTACTGGTCTATGAAAATAACAATCATCATTGTCATTGGTCAGTAAGAGTCAACACCATCACTAGTCAGTCAAAGGAGCAATAATCATTCTTACTGGCAAGTGGGAGGAACAATAATTATTACCAAAAGTCCAAAAGAGGAACAATCATCAATCCCCAACAATCATCACAAAGAAAGGAACAATCATCATCATTATCACTGGGCAAGTAAAAGGACCAATAATCATTATCACTGGTCAGCAGGAGGATACAAAATTACAGGTTAGTGGTAGAAGCAATCATCATTGGTCAGTGGGAGGAATAATCATAAGCACCAGTGGTCAGAAATATTCATGGTGGATAGAAAATTTTCAGCATTGAAGGTCTGAGGATGGAAAAATCATAAGAGTTACTTGGCTTTCAGAGAAACAATTATTAGCATTATTGGTGAGTCAAAGAGGTGATAGTTTCAGCAGTGGTGCCCCAGCACCAAGGCAGAAACACATAATGTAATGTTTATCAAAATAAATCACAGTGGAAAAAAAATCCAACCTATATCTCAGTATTAAACTGACCCCCTCTATGGCAGCACTCTTTCAGGCTAATTACCCACCCCTCTTCCATAAAATTATCAAAGATTTACAAGATTGGTCAACTTCTCCACCATCATGGTTTGGCAGGACCACAGTGATCAAAATGAATATGCTTCCAAGTCTCCCATAATTATTTTACATACTTACTCCCATACTTATACATATTTATTTTGGACCCTGCCTGTTGCAATCCCTAGAAATATATTACTAAACCTACAAAACAAATTACTTAATTTTATATGGAGTAATAAACACCCAAGAATTAAGGCCACTACCGTATTTACTCCCAAAGTATTAGGAGGCCTGGGAGTCCCAAATTTAATGTTATACTATAGAGCAGCACAAGTTGCTGCACTAGGTCAATGCAACATACTAGAACCCATGCCCCAATGGACAGCATTGGAAGCACTTTCTTGCCCATCCATACTAGTAGATGTATGAATGTGGATTCTGCCCCAACAAGAGATCTGCAATAATGTATCCTACCTTGTCTTATTTTTTATTGGCACTCTAGGATGGCCAAAAAACAAATCGTAATCTACATTGCACCTTTATCACCCCTATGGGACAACCCAGAATCCCCCCATGGGTGTGACAAACTACAGTTTAGGTTGTAGCTAGTCAAAGGGATATACCGCATTGGAGATTTCTTGGATCTAATGGATGTCCTCAGGCAGTAGCCCTGTTTTCAAACCACTAATACTAGCCATCACGAAAATTAAAATTAATTTTTTTTTTTTAGGGAATGGTTAGAACTGCTTTCAAAATGTATTTTTCCATGTCCCCATATGAACGATGTCCTTAACATCCTGTGCTAGTGGCAACTGTCACTAAAACAGAGGCTGGAGAAAAATATATTTACAGAATGTTTTTATTAGTTTATGTCCCCCTTTCGTGGGAGGATCTTCTTTTTTTAAGAAACTTTGGAAGACAAATGGGTAAAAATAAATATAATCTCAGTAGGGTTTTGCATTTTGTACATCTTTGTTTTTTTTCCCAGTGAGGGGTGAGATATTCTCACCCTTTTCAACATATTGCTTTTCCACAAGAGACAGAATCTTTGTAGAGATATGTAAATGAAAACATTCAGAGTGAATTTTCAATTGCTACAGAAGAAAGTATTCAGAAAGTAATTTAGAGAATAGAGGATCTTGACGACTTAGCTTTGCACAAGCACAGCATGACAGAACTCATTTCCTGCAGAGTCTAGAAAAGTTTTTTTTTCCCCTTACCTATTCACACATTTTAGTTTGTCATTCTAGGTTACCTCAACTGCTCCATAGCAATGTGAAGAAAACTTGAATGTGCGATATATATTGGTGTTTTTCCAGATATTACTGCATGAAAAGAAATAACACTAACATACGCTATGAAAAGAAAAAGTGAATCTGTGGGATATGAATCAAAAGGACTCTGATCAGCATTATAAAACCTCATTATGATTGTAAGTACGCAGATATTACTGTATCTATTAACCCATTCCCTACCAGATCTCTTGGAACATGCCACCATGGTGGCATGGTGGCTCACTGGAAATTTTGCCTTTGTATCACCAGGGTTTCTTTCATAACCCAAAAACATGCAGTTATATTAATCGCCCCCCCCCCCCAATCCAAAAAATGTCCTTAAAGTGGACCGATCATAACACTTTACCATTACATATTTTAGTATAGTAGAATATATAATGCCAAATTCAGAGGTTATTTGGCATCCTCTACCTACCTATTTTCCCTGGAAAACGAATTAAAGGGCCTTGAAAAGGCTGTTAGCTATTGAGGTGCTAAAGAATTGCAGCTCTTCAATTGGGATCCAGGCCTGGAAGGAACGGGTGGGCCAGGAGCTCCTCCTGTTTTTCCAGGCCACAAAATAAAGATGGCTCTGTTGAATCTGGCCATTCTTAAAAAAGGCAATTGCCTTTGTATCAGGGCAGGTTGTAGCATGAAGCCAGGTGTGGCTCTGGCAGAAAGAGGCTATGTGCTGGTAGAGCCTGGGAGCCCCTCTATGTCAGGGTCTGTGGGACCTTTTGTAGCTTTTTTGTCATAATGTGCATGACATTGATCCCCTGGAAGTGAAAAACCCTGGATTTTGCTTACTTTTGTGAAAAAAGTGAGAAAGAGCACCCTTGAATTGGAACCAAAGTCTCAAATACCTCTATTTACCATTATATAAAAGAAACTAAACATTTTTTTTTATTATTAATGCACATAAAATGGATTTAGCTGATTCAAACTAAGGGGTTATAATGATTTTGCTTTGAGATATGTCCATACATTATCTTTTTGGCTGCAAGTGCCTTGATTTTTTCATATATATGGATGATAATCACATGCCCAGATAACCTAATTCAGACACTGTTAGAACATCCACACAAATCCATAAAAACAATAATGCCAGTAGCATACAACCACCAACATAGACCATTATTGATCACATCCTGCATCAATAAAATAATAAAAGCAACCCAATATTTTACAAATCATGTTGGCAAACCACAACTCCTACCTCCGGAGACAGAATCTACTCAGCAATGCAGTATGATGGCTTTATGGGTCTGAGGTCTAAAGCATGCAGTAAGGGACAGCTCAATAGAAGCTCAATTGTAGTCTTGTTTCCTCCCTATCCCTGTATTGTATGATTGCAGGAGCAGGGTTGTCTTCCTATCATTTCTTGTAATTGCTGTATGTTTTGTTAGACATTGTATGTATTAGTCACTGTGACATTTATGTTTTTTTAACAACCTCTGTGGTATAATTCTATGTTGTTACTTTGTACAGCACCACGGAAAATGATGTTTCTGTATAAATCAATAATGATATTAAGCCTCCACATCGGAACATTTCTAATAATGAAAACATGTTTACTTTTATCATACTTACGGGTGGTGGATGAAAATAAAACCATTTCTAAAGAATAGGACACTGTTTTTTATTAAAGATATGTCAGTATATTTTTATAGAGTTTACAAATTTAGGAAAGGGGAAGAATGTTCCACCACATATGGAACCACATGCAAAAACATAGAATTTTGAGTGGCAACACAGAAATAGTAAAATTACATTAAATACATTTAAACTTTTTTTTTTTACTTACTGAATTTTTTAACATAAGGGAACAAGGAGTCGTAATGGTACTTTTGCACACAGTTAAACTAAAGTTATACCAAACAGACCTAATAAAACATTTTCTACCACTCTATCAAAAATGGAAGGCAAAAATCTCTGTCTCCAGGGGATTCTTAACATTTCAATATGTTATTCCTGAAGATAAAATATAGGCCATTATTTCATACATCTCAAATGTCAATAAGGATGTCCAAAGTAAAATAAATGAAAATGCTTAAGGTATAACCGTCTTCTGTTCAGCCACAATTGATGATTATCCTTGGGGCACTTTATTTTTGCATTAACACTAATCTGTTACAGAAAGGCTTTGCTATCTCCTTATTACATTTTAGAAGGTTTGTTGGAGATTTGTATTGATTTAAAATAAGTTGACTGACACTGTTGCAATAAATTTTCCTAGTTAGCACTGATAAATCTGAATTTTATAGGGCTTATCTTAGGATAGCAGGTATTTTATGGATGGATATGGGGTCAGCTTGTTAGAAAGTCAATAGCTGTGTATTTTCATGTTGTGGGTTATAACCAAGCTGACTAACTTAATGCTGTACAGTCCCACTTGCATTTTACTTTTTGAGTCATTTTATTTATCTTTCTTGAGGAACTGAATCATTTATAGTTTGAATCTAAAACAAACTCATTTTTTATTTATCTATCGATCTATCCAGTGCATGAGAGGCCATGCCAAAAACAGATAAACAGGAACATTGCTAGGATGCTAAAAGACTTGAAGCACCTGGAGGAACCCAGGGGAGAAGAATGAAGGTGCGGTAAGAAAAGGAGGCTTTAAAGAGCCATGGATAAAAAGAAGTTTAGCCTACTCATTGCATACATTGTACACATATGCCAGATGTCTTTCACCAAGAGAAAATGCCTAAACTACTGGGCCACAATCAAGAGCTCAACAAACATGCACGTATTTTTCGTTTGGAAGAATGCATCACACAGGTTGCAGGGATCAGGAGGGAGGGGGTATGTAATTCATGGAGTGCAGGGGTCAAGTGTGTCATGCAGGGATTTTAAAAATGTGTAACAGACGTGTGATGCACAGAGTGCAGGGGTCAGGAGTATTCAAAGCAATGGCCAGTGTACAGAGAAAAAACAAAAAGAACCCCCTTCTCCAATCTTACTCTGGTATTTAGTAAATAATAACAAGGTGTTCATAGGGGAGATGTTATCAGGACTGTACTGACTTTGTTTAATGGTATCCTTCAATGTTTTTTCAGGATCTTGTGTTATGTTCTAGTTAGATCATATTACCCTTAATCCTACGTAGGCTTGCAAATATACAGAGATGTCTTAGATATTATATATTTTGGTATACATATTTTGTATAAACACAAAAAGCTTAGCTTAAACAATACATTTTGATATAAGCGATGTATAAATATAGGTCTGTATTTAAAAAACAGGAAATCTGACATTCCCTGGTGGGAATCATTTACTGCCATTAAAACACATGGACCTGGAAGATTCCCACAAGTGAATGTTTGAGGCAATGTCTGACTTCCTGTTTTAAAATAGAACCCTTAGTTACCTGCCTGGATCCAGGTATAGCTGTGTTCGCTCTATGCTGTGCCTATGCTGCATCTATGATGTCTCACTACATTAAACTTCAGTAACAACATTTTAGGCTGTCATTTATTATCAGCAAATTCACCTGCTCATGGGAAACAAATTCACTAAGGCTGGGTTCATACTATCAGACTACATTAGGTGCACGTGTATTATGCTGTTTGTTGCCAATTTATTTAAATTAACTGCTTAACAATTCCAATGCACCAGTTAAGGTGCATGCATATTTTTGGCAGTACAGCAAATGGCATCTGTAAAGGTAAGGTGTCTGCAAGCGATCTAGGAAGCTGCTTGTGTTTTTTACGCCAGACATTGTGGACATTCTAACTGGCCAGATACATGGTGCCTATCCGCATGTTTTTTTGGTTACTTCCATGAGCTGCTTTCTCCGTAAAATCAGAAGTGGAATAATTCAATAATTATATACAGTACAGGTAGTTTCCGGGTTAAAAAATATTTAGCAGGTTGGCTGTGTGGTTTATTTTCTTGCCTCGCAACTCGAGGTCTTGTGTTTATATTCCACTAAGGGTTAATAATCCCCATAGTGTGATAGGAGCATAGAAACATAAAATGTGAAATATTCGGTGTACTTTGCACTATACAGGTAGTTTTATGGGTACGGGTTACATACGAGATAGGGATTGTAGGTTTGTTCTTAAGTTGAATTTGTATGTAAGTCGGAACAGGTACATTTTTTTAATAAATGCAATTAGGACAGATGTTTGTCTCATAATTGTCTAATAATAGTTTGTCTAATAATAATAAAAAATATAAATTGTCAAGTTGTCATACTGGTGCTGGTTCTTTGGGAGGTTTGGGGACTAGCAAAAACTTAGCTCAAAGCTTCATTCTGGGGGAAGTTTTTCTTAATTTTCCTGTTGTCTTCCAGTCAGAGCCAAAGAATATTGAATAAGTAAGAGAAAAAAGTCTTTCCTTTTTCACCTTCCCCCCAAAAACACACTGACAAATCCACTGGGCTTATGATGGCTGGTTTAATAAACATGAAAATAAGAATTTTCAACAAATAAATACCAATAACTTTTATGGAAATTTACAACCAAGCATATATTAACATCACGTAAATAATTCAACAATTTAACCCCCCAATTATACCAACAGTATTTTAATTTTCCTTAAAACACCACACCACCTTGTTCTAAACCCCAACAATCAGGCTGCAGGTCTCGGAAGGCAAAGGTTGCATCCAAACCAAATTTCCATTACAGAACCATCACTACACTAGGCCCCTAACTGCCCGGCACCGCTGCAGGGACCTTAATCTTAAATTATTTTGGCAACGATATGATAGATGACAGGTACGTTTGTAACAAAACCACCTAAACCTGACGTTTCGACGGACACCTCATCGGTCATTAGTGACTGCAGACTCCACCGTACCGTCGGGGTCTGTCGCCACTCTTTAAACTCCATCTTGTATGCCCAGGAATTACATATCCATCCTTATCGCATTGAGGTGCACATCATCCTCTCGTAGATACCTCCAAGTCTCCTGCTTCAGCTCCTGAAGTCGCCCTACAATATCACCATTTCTAGACACAAAATGGCCCACCTCTTCATTGACTTTATTTTTCCTTTAATTATTCCAATCCACTCAACAAGCATCCTTCCAGGTGGTCCTGGTCACAATATCGGACCAGATTACCACCGTTTCTGGGAAATCCAATCTCAACTGCAAAAACACATCCCTAACCAACTCCCACATCCAAAATCCTTGGTAACATCCCTCACATCTCCCATTTTAAACAAAAACCCCATCCCTGCCATTGTCCTGTTACCTGATGCCCCAGACACCCCCTCCACAAAATACCTAGCCAACCAAAACCACCCCCAGCACCTTCTTACTCCCTCCTACTTCCCTCCCCCTGTCCACCCCCACTCCCCCACTGCTTTTCAACCTCCGTATCGCCTCCCTTAGACCCTCCAACACCTTGGCTAGTCCGCCAATCCCTCCACAGCTCTCTTCCTTCTCTCCCAAACCCCCCTCCCCATTCCTGTCTATGACCTATCCTCTAACACACCATCTCCCCACCTTCCCTACACCCCACACACCAACCTTCCCAAGCCCCCCCTCCCTCAATCCTACCTGGCAGTCCTGCGCTCGTAGGAACTGCCACCTCGATCCTGGGTCCCCGCACCACCTCTAGCACCTGGCCCGCACCTTCCTGAATGATTTGTGTATTAACTTGTTACCAATGTTTCCCACACCTGCAGTCAGAATGTGTCCCCAATGACACACAATAGGTTAAAATAAAAAAAAAATTTGAATAATTAAAAGTGTCAGATTTGCAGAAATATTTCTGACAAATTACTTTGAACAGAAACCTTGTCTTGGATATACTTGAATAGTTGTTTATGTATGATGCTATATTCCTTTGAATGACTGTGTCCCCATGAGTGCTTCATATACACAAGCACTAATGGATTAAGCAGTGTGCATACTCACTACATGCATATCTCAGCTGGTACCTTTTACAACAAAAGGCTATGTGGAATAAAATTAGGTTACACAGTTAAGGTCTCTAGAGCAAACTTGAAGGGAAGTACTTAAACTGCTGAATTCATTGAGGGGGTCTGTAAAGGTCAGCTTTACTATTTACAAGTGTATTGGTGCAAGAGAGGTAGCATTCAACAATGCATCCATGGCCCTTGTAGACTAAATTATGTCTTAATTCAAAAATAATTCACTTTCTACCCCCTTACACCCTTGCAACTATTATCATCATGCTATGTATAACAGAAGCCCATAAACAGAGTATACTGTAAGAGTTATTTCTCAGTAAAGGGAAACTGGAAATATTCACAATGAGATAGCAAGTAGCTAGTTTGCTATTGATGAATGCATCTTAAAGGGCCATTGCAGAGATTTATACCATGATTTGCATATGCTAACTTGGTGCCTTGGAGGCAACCATCTCATCATACCTGTACATATTGAGGTTGCACAGAATATCAGATGATTATTCGGGTATTTATGTATAAAGTCATCCGTGTAGATGTTTTCTAGACAAATAAGTCAAAACAGAAGGTCAACCATGTTAACAAGAAAATATGTAAATATCGCACATTGAATATAATATATACTGTGTGGTGAACTCACAGGGGCTTGCTCATGGTAACAGGGTGCTTACAGGGCAGATAATACGCAGCAGACTCCAAAAGTCCAAAAGCACAGCAGTATTTATTTTAGCCAAGTGTTACAGCACACACACAACAACTTTATAACAAAACAATAAACAGTAGCCCGGCTTGGCATCTTGCTACCTCACTTGGTTCCCTCTCTTCCTAACACATACACCATATCAGTACTGTTGACTCACAACTTGGTAGTACTGTTTGGCCGCTGGCTTTCCTGGAACCCTCTGGTTCTCTCTCAGCCTGGAACCCCCTGGCTCTCTCTCAGCCTGGAATACTCTGGCTCTCTCTTCAGCCTGGAACCCCCTGGCTCTCTCTCAGCCTGGAATCCACTCTGGCTCTCTCTCAGCCTCTTGCTGATCAACTCCCCCTCCCTTGCACCTGAGTGCAGGTGGATGTATCCCAAATCAGGGTTGGGCCAGGGAACCTACCCTTTCACTCCCTTGGCCGGTTCCAGGGCCCTAAAGAACCTGGTTTCTTTTCTAAAATCCTAATAACACTTCCTCACTTTTATTTCCCTGGAGCCATTTTAACACTTTCCCTGACATTTTAGGGACACACTACTACAACTGTATATTGTATCCAGAAAATAAAATAAATAATATTGTAAATGAGCGATCTAATATATATATATATATATATATATATATATATATATAAATATATATACATACATACATACATTTATTTACAGTCCTGATTTAAAACATAATTCGTCCATGCTGCAGTGTGCTCTTATAAAATAAGCAATTTATCTTATACACCTATTGTTTTTTGTTTTTCATCAAAATTCATTAAAAAATTAAATTTCCCTCAATTGCATTCATATGACAGGTTTACTTTACGCTAAGGACTGTGCATATGACAAGTGGAACTACAGTATGTAGGAAAGACACATTTACCAGCCATATACCTTACTAAGAAGGTCTTCATTGTAGGACAAAAAATCTATGCTTCATGGATTCCCAAGTATGTTCCCACACACTTTCATTTGATAATGTTTTGCAGATCTTCTTTTAGAATTACAGCTGAAATGATCTATAGATGCTTTATACACCAATCTTTTTTGCAGTTCTGGACGTGTGGTCCAAAGTATAGAAACACTGCCCAGTAAATAAATTTTACAAACACTAATTTTTTTGATGATATTATAATATTTTAATGTAGTGAATTTGCTCAACCTGGAAATCTTAAGTAAAATATACTCACCTGGTGCTACTGATGAGTCTAGAATATAGTCTTTATTTTGGTTGGATATTTTGGATATCAAAGGCCAATGCATTTGAGGTAAATAAAGGCCTTCTTCTTAATGGGTGATGCCATTGATCCACATTTGAGGGACTAGGGTTCTAAGGTGAGTATTTTTTCTTTTTTTTTGTCTGATTTTTTTCCTCACATAGCAGTTTTGCACAAAAAGGTTTTATGCTGCCTTCATTTGTCCCTAAACTAATGGACAATGTGAGATGTTGATCTTTGTAGATATTTGTATTTTTAGGTTAGCAATCTATCTATTATAGCAATCTATTTTAAATAGATAAAAATAGGATATTTATAAGCAAAACAATTTGGTATACAGAATGCCTGCCAATCCTATAACTGAACACAGCTGTTTTCCATGACTTTACCTTCTTCCTTTTTTGATTTATTTTATTTATTTGATTTAATTATTTACTTTTTTTCTCTCTTTGTTTTTTGTTGCCTTTCCAGTAGAAGAATACTGGTCACTGTGACCTTTGTTAACATGCTGTTAATTAATTCAAAACATAACATTCCAATATTTCTTGCTATGATTCGCTTTTTGAAATTAATTATAAGAACTACATGTAGAATGTTTGAAATGGCTCCAAATCTGCCTGTGACTGTGATGCCAATTCATTTCATGAGGGAAATGTGAGTGACATACTTTGATAAAGGAGATGATATGAAGACAGGTGGTCTGGGATTGTTGGGAACAACAGAACATCTGGTCTTTAGAGTTTGACATTGTTACATTTTATTGTGTTTTTGTATCTAACCCTTGATAGTGTTAAAGCTGAAAGACTGGGTTGGATCCACTTAAAAGTACATTCCTTCAGAGGGTAATTTTGGTGATAGGACAAAATATTCAACAAAAAGCATGTCTTATAGTTAACTAAAACTATATGCATTATGTATGTCTTGAACACTTTTGTTAAAGATTCATGTCACTTTATATGTTTTTTTGTTGATAGGGAAAAAAAAGATTTCAGAAACCTTTCAGGAAGAAGTCATAGGACAAATGTCCTGTGCCAGTTAAGGTAAAACTGAAGAATATTAAGGAGTCTATTTATAATGCAGCAAATCTGACATTCACTAAAACATTCTCTGGTAGGGAATCAATTACTGCCTTTGAAATACATGGACCTGAGGGATGTCACAATCAATGCTTTATAAATAGAGCCCTTACTGTATGTATCCCATTGACTGAAATTACTACTAATATAACAAAAATAAAATATGTACAATTTTTAACATTTTCTTATTTGCCGGACCACTTTGCTGCTGCAGCTGAAGAGAATGTTCCTGTAACACACTGACTTCTGGGCATTCAAGTGTGTGATGTGTGGATGTGTATAACATGGA
>NC_092858.1:156563437-156565147 GCF_032062135.1 Pyxicephalus adspersus | reverse complement strand
TCATGTGACCCTGCGCCTAATTCTTACGGCTACGGGCCTCTCTTACTGTATTGTAAAAGTAGTGCTTCTTTATCACTTCCTATTTAGACCTTCTCAGCTATACATACGCATCATCTTACCCTGACACCTCCGAAAAGGTAAAATGGAGTTTGCTGTGATAATGATTTAGGAAAGATGGTCAATGGAATGCAAAAGAGAACAGATTTCATTTTACTTAAAAAAAAAGAAAACATACTACTTTTTTTTTCGAAGCACCTTCAATCTCCCTGCAATCTGATTCCTGTAGGTCTCTCGCCATCCTGGATTCCTTCTTCTTTCCAGTGCAGACTGGACACCAAGCACCACCATTTCATTTCATTTTCTGCTAATGTCATCTAATCTCACGCTACGCAGGAGCAAGATCAGATGACATTTCTTCCTTAAAATGTAAAATAAAATGCCAACATTTATATATTGACAGTTTATTTTTACATTCCAGGAAAGCCCTTTCTGGGCATGCCTCCTGGCACATGTGACATATGTATTCCAGCGGGCTAAGGGTTTCCTAGAAGGAGAAAGAAGACAGAAGGGAAGGGCCCTCCCCCCATAAAAAATAAAAAAGTTTAAAAACATATTAATTTATCATATGCAAGGGTTAGATGCCCCTCTATATAATGGTGTAAATGTGCAGATATGTCTGTTTAAAAATCTAAATCTTTGAAATTCCACCAATCAATGGGACTTTAAGGGCCAGCAAATCCAATATTCAAAAATAACCTAAATTGTACTTTATTAAATCACATTAAAATCAATAAGATTTATATGGGGGGCAAATACGGGCATTTTTAGGTACTGTGTAGAGCTACTACAGCCTACAAATACATTTAAAAGACATGTCAAGACTCCAAAAGCTCTGCACAACACTGTACAAGGCAAGAAAAAAATCAGGAAGGCTTTTTTTTATTGCTGGCAAGGCTATTTTATGGGGCGGTCAAGGGAACATGCCAGATTTATTATAGGCCTCTGAGTAGAGGCAGAGAGGGCCCCGAGGGGGTTCCTCCAGTCCAAAACTATCTGCCAGGTTTCACTCCGTCACAAGCCATACACAGGCTTCAGAGCAGAGCCAGAGGGCCCTGAGGGGGCTCTTTCAGTAAAAAAAAATTACCCAGATACACAGCACTGTTACAAGTTATATAGGCCTCACAGTAGATAGAGGAAAAGGGCCCTGAGAGGGTTCCTCCAGTCCAAAAAGTAGCTGGTTACACAGCTCTATTACAAGTGATATATGCCTAAAAGTAGATAGAGGCAGAGGGCCCTAAGGGTGTTCCTCCGGTCCACAAATTAGTTGGTTACACAGCTCCATTACAAATGATATAGGCCTCAAATTGGATAGAGGCAGAGGGCCCTGAGGGAGGTCCTCCCTACAAAAATTAGCCAGTTACACAGATCCATTACAAGTGATATAGGCCTCAAAGTAGATAGGGGCAGAGGGCCCAGAGGGAGATCCTCTGTACAAGAATTAGCTGGTTACACAGCTCCGTTACAAGTGACATAGGCATCAAAGTAAATACAGGCAGAGGGCCCTGAGGGAGGTCCTCCCTACAAAAATTAGCTGGTTACACAGCTCTGTTACAGGTGATATAGGCCTCAAAGAAGATAGAGGCAAAGGGCCCCAAGGGAGGTCCTTCGTACAAATATTAACCAGTTACACAGTTGCAAGTTATAGGCCTC
>NC_092858.1:156550559-156561541 GCF_032062135.1 Pyxicephalus adspersus | reverse complement strand
GGGATTGCATGGCGATGTGCTCTGGGCTGAGCTAGGTATGCAGGCCTTCCTGCAGCTGCATCTTCCCCTGCTGCTGCCAAAGTTACCCAGTGAGGTGTGTAGGAAATATATCTTCCCAGTCCGTGATTGCTCGACCAGCTATCAGTTGTCAGGTGCACCTTGGCAGAAACTGAGTGCTGCAGGGCCACGGACACATTGCTCTGCATGTGTTCATGCAAATCAGGAACACATTTTTGTGCAAAATACTGCCGCTTGGGTATTACATACTGTGGGTTCGCGCAGAGGAATGCGTAATGGAATGCAAAAACCACCAGCGGGTAAGGGGGGAGCTCAAACTCAATCAGCTGTGCAATTGCCACATTGATTAGCTTTGCTTTGGGGTCATTTGGGCCATATTTCCTCTTGCGCTCCAGCATCTGGGGGATGGAAGGTTGGATGCTGCTAATGCTAACCAAAGAAATATTGGCGATGGGGTAGAAGGTCTGGGGGATGGCAATGATGCCTGGTTTTGACTGCTAGTAATGTGACAAACACCAGCCACTACCAAGAGGAAAGGCAGCGGAGGAAGATCCAGCAGCTTGCCCTTGCATCTGGGGCAGAAGTCGACGCGCAAAGCTCTGTGCTTTGCCCAGGTGTTCCCACCAGGTTACCGGGTGGTGGCTTTTTAAATGTGTGCTCATGCAAGTTGTTCCAAGTTTGTTTGGGTTTTTGCCTTGTTTCAACTGCTGACCACACAGTTTGCAGATGACCAGTGTTGTCATTACTATGGACACTAAAAAATGCCCACGTCGAACTGGGCTGAATGGTGCTCTGGAGCTGGTGCTCGTGGTGGCGGTCCGCGGTTGTTGAGGCACACCTGTGGTGACAGCTGCCAATGATGGACGACTTTGACTTGCCTCACTGGTACATGAAGACTGCAGAGTGTTGGCAGCTTTTACCCTCTTCCTCCCTCTCCCCTTTTGAGGGAGCTCTGCAACTTCCTCCTCCTCTTCTTCCTCCTCCACCTCTTTTTCCTGCCTATGATGACCTCCTTGTTCGCCCCGTGTCGGATCAAGGACATCATCATCAACATCACCTTCATTAGAAGAGACAGTTTCCCTGTATGTGCCAACAGGAAGCAGCAGCCTTTTGGAGCCAGTATGAAGTGGCTTTTCTGGCTCAGAGTGTTGTGTGAAAAGTAAGAGGAGAGAAAGCCTGTGAACGGACTCTCTTCGTCAGATGAATCAAACCATTGTGCGTCTTCAAGGAATGCGCCCTGCTTTGCCTCTTCACCCCCTTGGTGGGACTCTTCTACGTACTCATGAACATTCTGCTCTACACAAGACTTTCCAGCCGAGGAGAAAGAAGTAGGAGGAAAAGGTGTATCAGGGACTATAGTTGGGACCCCTGTGAGGCCTGTGTCTGGGACTGGGAGGAAGAGGGGATGCAATCACTTGACCCAGGATGGGTCATGTACTCTACTACTTGTTGTTCAAGGCAGGGTAATAATGGGCGCACACCACCACCAGCAGCACTAAAATGTCTAAGGCTCGGCTGGCTTCTTGTTCTCGGGTCTGCAGTTAAAAACCAACCCATACTGCTTTCCTTGCCACCCCTGAAAAAGCTGCCCCTTCCTCTTTGGCTAGACATAGTTAAAATGTTTGTGTGGCTTTACACCCTGCAAAATACTTTTGAGCTAATATGCTTCACAAAGTGTAAATAATTACAGTATGCAGATTTTTTTTTTTTTTGGGGGGGGTTATTTACACAAAAAATGCAAGTGCTCTGTATGTGCCGTATGCAGCACTTTCCTTCAGCCGTGACGCTTGTAATATGCACCACAGTATACAAATGTATAGATTGGAGTAGATTACAGGACTGAAGCAATACAGTACAATACAACTATCTATCTGACTAATAGTGAAACAGTCTAACTATCTACCTGCAGCAATTTAAAATTACTTTAACACTGCCAGCAGCACAGAGAGGTTGTGTCTGCTAGCAGATTTTTGGCACGAGTGGTAAATGCAGGCAAGCCCTGGCCTTATATAGGCCAATAGCTGCCTGTGTGGCATGTGGTGACAGACAGCCAATCGGCTGCCTACCACCACAAAGATGGAGGAAAGGATCCCTGCTCTAATTGGAGGGCCCTAGGCATTATGGGGAAGGTCCATAGGCACTGTGGGAGTGCCGAATTCGCACCTGCAAACCACATGTTTTTCAGGTCTATCCGAATTTGAACGGCCATGTTCTGGTAGACAATAAGGATGACCCGAATTTGAACACCAAACACTACTTAAAACAATTCCTTGCATTGTCTTTCTATCCTTCAATCAAAAGTACTTGCTCCCACCCTGTCCCATCGAATACTAATCATATGTTTGGTTTGCATGTTTTTTAAGAATGTATATGATAGTGATTTTAATGTTATTTATTAAAATAATTCTTTTTTTTTCATACAATTTAAGTTATTTTTGAATATTAAGTTTGCTGGCCTTGAAAGTCCCATTGATTGGTGGAACTTCACAGATTTAGATTTGTTATGTATTAGGGATGTGGCCTTGATAAGGTAAACAGGTTGGATAATGTACAACTTTTATTAGGTCTGCTTTAAAGCTACAAAAATATTTTTGTGCATGACAACTTGATGAGAGGGAAGGTGGGGGCATGATTCCAATATTAGAATGTTAGGTGCTTAACACAGAGTTGAGCACCATTCCGTTCTCTCCCATTCATGCAGATCATCCTTATTAATTACTTAAGGTAATCTGATAAGGAATGATGAATTAAAAACTTGTTTTTTAGCCCTAAATATTTTAAAAAAATAGCAGGGACTTTGTGGTGATTGGTCTTAAAAGTTTAAGCGATATTTTAAAGTTTAAAAATGTTTGAAAGGCTCACTTTAGCAATTACATTTTTAGTATCACCATTCACAGCATTGTACTTTAACATAGTGACAGTTGTGATGAGAAGCGGAATTGTGTGATGAGCAGTTATGTATGATTACCGCTATTAAGGAAGAGGACACCTGAGAGTGCATTAACCTCAAACCTTTCTCTTAATTGCTTTGGTACACAAGAGGCCTGTGCTGGAACTTGACAAGCAATTATTAAATAGCAGTAGAGGGTAGAGGTTGATTTCAATGATTTAGGGTGACATTTTTTTTTTAAGATATTTACATAATAACATTTTGTTATATAAAAAGGTATATCAGTATTGCTTTGCCCCATTCCACCTGGAATAATCTATCTAATCTAACAATCTCATTGACATCCCTATAGTTATTGTAATTGCCTTTTATGCAACTATTTTTCTTTGTGTTCTTATCTTTTTTAGAAATTTGTTGTTAGAAAAAAAAATCAAACAGCTTTGATTTTACTATAGGCGTTTTGATACATTGTATATATGTGTCACTAAATCAACCCCAGGTTCAGGTACAATGGAGTAAAAGGAACTTTAATTTTGATACGGTGTTCCTCTATACATTCCAGCATGGAATAATATTATTATCTAGTATTTATATAGCACGGACATATTGCAGCGCTTTACAGTCCATAGTCCTGTCACTAGCTGCCCCTCAAAAGAGGCTCACAATCTAAAGTCCCTACCATAGTCATATGTTTTTAACACAGTCTAAAGTCAATTTTGGAGGGAAGCAGCCTAACCACATGTTTTGGAAAGTGGGAGAAAACCGAAGCACACAGAGCAAACCCACACGAACGCAAGGAAAACATGCAAATTCCATGCAGATAGTGCCCCACCTGATAGTTGAACCTGAAACCTAGCGCTGCAAAGGCCAGAGAGCTTTAATTTTCCCTGGAAAAAATAAATAAAAATATATATCCATTTAAGAGATACCCCTACCTGTTATGGCATTAACTTGGCCTTATCTCGTTAACTACCCTAACCAATTTTAATGTTTTGGCATATGCCAGATGAGAGATTTCAGTGCTGCTACTGATAATTACAACAGCACACTTAAAAAGTATTCATTTTCAAAAGTCTGTTCTGTGTTCTTTTTTTGACTTTACTATAATTGAGCAGTAGGCTTGTCGCATGTTTATTGGCAGGACCATAGATATTACCAATGAAATCCACACAATAGCACTTCTTCTATTCATGTGAAATACTCTAAGATGTTGTACAAAGCCTCTGTTTCAGATAGCAAACCACCAACACAATCAACTGACAGCTCGCCAGTAAATTTAATAGCATTTGTTCCAGTTTACACAGGATATTTGTAATTAAATCAGACTTTACAGAGCAAGCTGGTCTGAGTCTGACATCAGCCCTAGATATAACAACTCATTTCTCTCTGCAGCTGTTTGGTAAAACTGCTTTATTCACCTCCTTAAAATGCTGAAAAAGAATTGATTTCCCCAATCAATTTTAAAACTATATTTCTTAATTGTCTTGCATAAAGCACAGTGTGGCTCTTAATCCCTGTCCCCTAATGAATGTTTGTGAAATCGATTGCGGTCTGGAGATGTCTCTTTCCCATAATACTCTACCAATAATGGGCTTCTGTGTTAAACAAAGTTCCACTGAAAGTGGTTTGTAAGGTCAGACAGTGAGTTCATAGAGACATTTTGGAGTACTTTTAGCTGTGTTTAATTAAAGGTATACTCCAGTCAAAAATTAACTAACCGTAGGATACATACCAAACATGCAGCCTGTGCTCCAGTTTTGTATACGGATATTGCTGTAGTGCACCAGTACACCACACTACCTATTGGCTGTATTTGGGTAATCCTAATATGTAGACAGAAAGAAAACATCAAAGCACACTCAGGAAGTACACCTCCTACTGATCCTGTACAGAGGTTTGCCTATACTCGAGTATAAACCATTTCTCTCCCTTCAAAATGACATTGGATTTTCTGGAGCGCAGACTCTAAGCATCTCCCAGTCTTCACCAGAGCACCCCACAAGGGATGATGGGCCAGTGGCCCTAATGGCCACCGAACTGCATTGCTGGAGGGAGAACACCAGATCACGGCTCCCAGGCTCTCCCCACCAAGGGTGAGCGGGACAGAGGGCTCCAGTGTAGGGAGAGCTCAGATCAGTACTCAGTTGGATGACAGCAGGAGGTATGGTCCAGGCACACTGATAGACAGGGCAGGCGGCAGACAAGCGTATTCCAGGTACAAGCACAGGTCAGGAATCCTAAAGGGCACAAAATGGCAGAGTGTGACTGAGCAACTCATAAGCAAAAAGGCTGAAGATCCAGCAACCAGACCCTGGAATCAGAAAGGTATAAATAAGGCTGGCAGCCTATAGCAAGACAAGGTTGCAACCAGGAACTACTCTGCTCGTTGGCTGTTGTGTATTTCCTAAAATCCCCTTTAACCGTGAAGCTCAAAGAAAGTGCATTGGATGCTAAAAAAATGCACATCTTTGCACAGCTAAAGGAAAGCTGAGGATGATGCAGGCTGCTGGACAGATGATCTGTGGGCAGAGTGGTAAAACTGGGTTTATACTTGGGTTACATGTCATTAGGCAGCTGCACTTGAACCTGATAGCAGGGTTTGAAAAACAATCAGATGTATTGTTTAGAAGAGAAGTTATTAAAGAGTTTGTTACACACTTTACTTGAGGACACAGCGCCCTCTACTAGAGGCCATCAATAATCCTTTAAGAGCAAGTAAACCCTCATAACCAACCCAAAACTGAGTGTGTCATTTTTTTCTCATACATCTAGAATGTATTTATGTTATTTTTATTGGCATTTCTCCTGATTAATGCATTAACTGTTAGCAATGACAGCTGCATTGTGTGCTCGAGCCAAAGAAGGTATGCTCAGGTAAATAAAAGTACCTCAGTTTATTAGGAAGAGTTTATATTTGAGTACATACATATTTTGGAAATACACAGAATTGAACACACAAAAAGTAAACACTTTGATTTTGACACTGTTGCAGTGTTTTATAGACATCATTACTTGTCAAATGTATGCTTTAATGTTTATATAAATATTTAACAAGGCCTGGGCTTTAAATGTGTGATATAGCTTACCTATACAAATATGTTGTATGCCCTGTCCCTCTTCCCCATAACCATTCCATAGATGTTAAAAAGCCCTGCTGCCACTTAAACAGTCTGTGCAATATTACTAGCCTACTGCTAAGGACTTCTGCTCCCTTTGTGGGACCACCCAATAATACTGGCTTTCAGCAAGAAGGATGATTTTTTTAAACTTTTTACTTTTTGCTGTTGTATTTTACACTAAAGGACAAAAAAGTACTCAATTCTTTTTTTTTTACTCAGTACTCAGTAGTCAAAATAAAACAAACAATACCTAAACATCTGGCAATTTGAAAAAATGTAAAAGTAGTTGATGTATCTTCAGTTATGGTAATTTTATGATATTAAGGCTTTTTAGTTTATTTAATACTATGTTGCATATTGCTTTCACCCAATTCTTTTATTTTATCAGAGTATACATTTATTTTGTTTTTTTTTCCCATGAACATGTATATGTGCTCTCCCCTCTCCCCCCCATTTTCAGTCAATGGAAACCTTTTGGGATAATACTCAAAATCCTACCTTTGTACACTCCTGACACATTTCCAATTCTCATCATCAGCATCTTATCTGGTACTTGCATTTCTTGCTAGGCTGCAGCTTCCACACTTGTGGGAATGGGACATATGGAATTGTTTATGAATGGTTTTTGTGTTCCAAATACCATTTGGACCATTGCCCAGAAACCTCTACCTTATACTGTATTGCCATACAGAATCCATGTTGGAAATAGTATATCTTCAAGATTTTAATAAATAAGAGTGAAACAAAGACTTGTTTTTGTTCAATATGAAAAGCTGCTATTTATACTTCCGCAAGGAACTGTGTGTATTTTACCAGTTACAGTTAAGAAATGTAGCAACATATTGTAGGACAAAACATGTGCCAAAAAAAACACCAATAACTAGTTAAAATGAGTTATCGTAAAATGTAAAATAAAGCATAGTAACTGTGGATTTTAAAATAGTGTTTTTTTTTCAACTGGCATCTGGTTTTAGTGTTAGTTTTAATAAAAAAAAACAAGACAAGCCAACCAGTGTGAGCTATCCAGTAGATATAGCACCTGTCTACCTGTAATGATAAATGTATTCACACACGTGAGGGCCATCACAGGTGACAGGTGATGAGTGAACTATTCCATGCAATTTAGAGCCTTGTATTCTGTATGTATTCTTTCTATTGGGGAAATGTTTAAGATAAATAGTATCCCATGTCAATGACCCAAGGGCTTGGTTCAGATGTGCAGTGAGGATGCAGTGAGGTTACCACTTTCTAACACCTGTAAATTGCTCCCACAGTTAAGTTGCTAAATGTAGCACCTACCTGTGGCCACCCATAGAAAGTGGGTCATAGTGAGCATAGTAGGGGTCATAGTGAGCAGTATATTACTGTCCAGTGTAAAATGTTCAGTAGCAGTTGAGTCAGCTGGGAAGCTGCCAACCACTGAGATGTACCCAGTAACACTTGCTTCTACCCCTGATCTGATATAAGCCAAATCAGCAGTATTACTGACACATCTTAGAAAAGTGTGCATGTCATGTGAGGTTTGAAGGTCTGCCCATAATCCAGAGCATTCCTCTTTTTCTAGGAACAGCTCCTCTCAGCAGAATTAAAAGACTTGGCTCTCTTCCAGTGCATTTTTTTGATGAAGAATGATAGCTTGATGCTTGCACACATCAGAGAAAGACTATACTTTCTATTTAATATTCAGAAAATCTTACCCTTGCATAGATTTGATTCTAATGGATTTTTATCTCCTACACAAGATTCAAGCCACGAATATCCACATCGTGTAGTCTGACCACACCCAGAATTCAGATACGGTCTTGGACAGGCACCATTCTTTACCAACTTACCTCTGGGGAGCAGTACTGTGGTTTATTTAAAAGTCCCAAAGTTCTTTGTCCACAATCTGGTTAATCTCCCAGAAATCTTAACAAATACTTTGGGTTTTGATGATTGTGTGTTGTTGAATGTGGATAAGGATTACATTGGAGGAATACTGAGTAAATCCCAGTACAGGAAATGGTATGTGGAATAGGTAGTTTGGATCCCACTGTATATTAACAAACTATATAGGTTGGCAAAGAAGCTGACAACTTACTGAAACATTAAGGCAGATAGCTTAGTTTAAATAGTTTTCTAGTCTATAGACAGTGGGTTGCACCTTGTATGCAGATACTTTTATCCTAGTATTGTTGAGTAAAGCAGTGTTAGGCTTTATTTACTTAACCTGGAATCAGCTGAGCAGGCTTTTGATACACAGGTATCACAGGTCACCAATAGCAACTTCAAGATTAAAGGCAGAGAGGCCAACAACTGCAACAGTAACATCTTTTACACTTTTCTCTGGGGGCTGCAACCCTTATATATATATTAATATATATATATATATATATATATATATATATATATATATATATATATATATATATATATATATATATATATATATATATATCAGGAAGAGCTTTTTTGTGGAGCCACAGTGTTATGATCTTGGCTAATAGGAGATTTACCTGAAACAGCTTTCCAACAGCTAATAATAGAAATGGCTTATTATGCCTCAAATAAATGTAAAGGTAGTCCCTAAAATCTTCAATAACCTTTAATATAACTTTGAAAGCCATTTTCTGTATTATAAATGTGCAAGTTTTATTAAAAGCACACAGGTGATCCTGCTATAAAAGATCTTGTTTAAGACCTATTATAAGGTGAAAACGTTCTGACACCTTCTGTGTTGTTACAGTACCATAAAGGTTTCCAATGGACACTATTCATTCCAACATACACTGCACAAACACACTCAATTGTTGGAAACATTGGTAAACCCAAATATACACATACTGTATATATATATATATATATATGCAAAACAATATATATACAATAAACATATATATTACAGAATGTTGCTGCAGAGGCAGCCAGAGTTCAGAAGCCTTGAAATGCAACACATTTCAAAAAGGTTCATGCAAAATAATGCATTTAAATGCTACACAGTCCTTTAGCAAAGTAAATATAATTAGGTTAAGCTTTACATCTACTTTACCTGTACAGAAAACCCACTGTTAAAGTTAGTAACTACCAGATACAGAAATTTTATTGTTTTGTTATCAGTTATCTTTATTATACCACCATGAATCACTACAAATAAAATCCCGCTATAAATTTTGCACAATATGGATGATAATAAGCCTCCTGGGGTCTTGCTCAGTTGCAATGGCTCTATGATAAATACATGATTATAAGGACAAATTATATGAGCAGCAATAATTTACTATTAATACGATCATTAACAGCTCTTACAAGTGCAATACATCAGTATTAATTGGGGACAGATGATGATTTTAGAAGGGAGTTCAAGTCATTATCCATATTTTAGTAATTCATGAATACCTGAATGGCTTTAATGAAGCGATTATTTTGCTCTCTCTTAACAATGATCCGAGCTGTTCTGCCTCTATTTAGATTACACAAAGGAGGATCTAAAACACATATGGTAAGACTAGGCTAAGACATTTGAGTTCTAGTTAAGCCATTAATTAATGTGAAATATGTCTTTGTTGCTCGGCTTTGTGTTGACTTAATATGATACACTGCTCGTTAGAAAGTCGCAAGTGGCGCAATTTAATGAATTTATATTTGTATAGCAAGGCTACCGTATTTAAGAAAGAGTAAATAAGAATTATAAATAAAGGAAGTTACTGCTGTTTGTGGAGCGTAGAGTTTCATCTTTTCACAAGAGAAAGAATAATAAAATAAGTACATGACTTTATAATTAATACCATAATGGCCAGAGGGTAAAAAGGGATTTACATATTCTGTTATTGTAGCCTTGGGTATCTTGTGAGTTCAAAGGAGATGTCCATTTATGTTTTCAAAGTGTCCATCCCACAGATTATTATAAGGTTACTTTAAAAATTACTTGAAAGTATTAGTCCTCATTACCTCCAGTCATTTGTAATATATTTTAAAAGATTAGTGTCATGAGGAGTCATTATTACATTTTAGTTTTCATTCCAGGGGAGTAAGGTTTGCTGGGATATAATTCAAGTGAAACTGGACATGAGAGGGTCCCGGAGCAGGGAATACAGCGTAGGGGCACATGACAGAGGTGCTCGTGCTGCCCGGTGCTGCTCGTGCTGCGTTTGTCTAGGTCTGGACCGGGCCTAGGGAGGAATCCCAGTCGCCGGCGGAGTTCTGGGGGGGCTGCGGCTGCCACGGAGCGTAGCCCCCATTCTGATCCGGGTGAGACCTTGAGAGGGGAGGCCTCACCTGGAGCTGCCAACCCGCTGCCTGCGGGGGGAAAAAAGGTAGCAGTGGATAAGGGGGCTGTGGCTGGCAGGGGGCACAGCCCCCGTTTGCAGCCGGTTGGGGTCCTAGCTGGGACCTCATCTAGTGCTGGGGGCCTCAGGGCTGGGGGCCCCAGGAAGGCGGTATCCAAAAGGGGGGCTGCGGCTGCCAGGGAGCACAGCCCCCGTTCCCCTAGTGGGAGTGGGGCCTGTATTGGGGCCTTACCTGAATCCCGGGCCTCGGGTGGCGAGAGGTCCCGCTGGAGGAGGATGCAGGCTGGTCCCTCAGGGGATGCAGCCTGGGAGGTTCCGGAGGACCGCGGTGGTCCTGCAGCGGTGCGGGCTCGGCATCCTGCCGGTTCGGGCCTGCAGAGCCACATGGCCAAGATGGCGGCGGCTCCACCTGGAATGGAGGAAGACGCGTCGCCCGGATATGACGTGAGAGGTCGCGCCGCGTCATCACGGGATCCCGGAAGTGACGTCAACGTGGATGCGGAAGTTCCCCGTTCGGAAGGGGAAATCTCGACTTCAGAGGAGGAGGACGCGGGCCAGGCGCGGGCAGCTGTGCGGGGCCCTTCCGGTGCCATGGCAGGATCCCTGGAGCCAGATCTGCCAGGTAGGACATTGGGGTTAAATGATGTTCCTTTTTTGAGCTTGCTTGGAAGGGGGGGTACTGGGGGGATA
>NC_092858.1:156547237-156550461 GCF_032062135.1 Pyxicephalus adspersus | reverse complement strand
GGAGTCGGCAGCGGGAGGGGGGGGCAGGATCTGCAAAAGGGTACAGGTGTTGTGGGGCGGAATGCAGAACGTGAGATGGGGGGGTCCGAGCGGTTATTGCAAGTTTAAAAGAGGTGGTGCGGAGGTTGGATAAGGATGTGGAGACGCGCACGCTGGTAAGTGGGGGGGGGAACCAGGTCGGGGGTCAAGGGGTTGGTGAGGGTGGGGTGGTTGGGGCAGCAGGTGATGTCGCAAGGGGGGACTTGAGTGGGCAGGCAAGTAAGGATGGCGGTGAGCATGGTGACCAAAGGGGGGTCTGGGATGCGGCGAAGGGAGAAGTTTATGTATGCTTTGAGGGTCCGCTGGGGGCTCACCTTAAGGAGGACGTCCGGGAACAGATTTTAAAAGGTGAGTATGTAGACATTTTTACCCTTTTACCGTTGGAAAGGTTTAATTTGGATAAGAATGTGGGGGGGAGGGGCGGAAAGAGGAGAGTGAATTGCGGCGACATAGGATGATCCCTCGCACATTTATGAATTGGATGCAGGCATTTAGTATTTTTGCAAGTGTGGTGGGTGAAAAGCAGCCTGATTTGTGTGCTTCTCTTTTTTGTTATTTAGACACAATTAGGGAAGCACACAGAATGTTTGGCGGTATTGCTTGGTTGCGTTATGACGAGCAGTTCCGGCAAAGGAAGGCAGTGCGGCAGTCATTACGTTGGGACCATAAGGACATTGGGCTTTGGATGAAGTTGATGTCTGGTCCGAGGTTTGCTGGTGGGGGGGGGCACGCAGTTTTTTCCAGGAGGGGCCGGCAGTCAGCCATCAGCTGGCTTGCTGGCCGGGCGGAAGAAGGGACTTTGTTGGCTCTTCAATGAGGGTGGATGTAAATTTAGCGGGGGGCTGCAGATTTAAACATGAGTGCTCGGGATGTGGTGGCAGTCACGGACTTTCGCGTTGTTTCAAAGCAGGGGCAGTCCGGGGAGGTGAAGGGGGTACAAAAGGGGGTGTCGCCAGTGAGGGTAGATAAGATGCGCCCCTTTTTAGTGAGGTATCCTGATAGGGAAACTGCTAGGGTGATGGAGGTGGGGTTTATGGAAGGTTTTTGGATCCCCAGTGAGGTTACAGGGGTTCCTCGGGAATCACGCAATTTGCGGTCGGCATTGCAGCATGCAGAGGTGGTTGCGAAAAAACTGGCCAAGGAGGTAAGTTTAGGACGGATGAGTGGCCCTTATCGTGAACCGCCGCTGGAAATATTGATCGTGTCTCCGTTGGGGATTGTGCCCAAGAAGGAGCCGGGTAAGTTTCGTTTGATTCATCATTTGTCGTTTCCGCCGGGGGAATCGGTGAATGATGGGATTCAACCTGAGGCTTGCACGGTGGTTTATACCTCTATTGATGCGGCAATCTCCTGGGTGAGTAGATATGGGAGGGGAGCTTTATTGGCTAAGGCCGACATTGAGGCAGCCTTTCGGTTGCTTCCGGTTCATCCGCAGTGTTTGCGTTTGTTGGGGTGCAAGTGGGAGGGGGGTTATTTCGTTGATCGTTGTTTACCTATGGGTTGTTCCGTTTCTTGCGCCTTATTTGAGAAATTTAGTTCTTTTTTGGAATGGGTGGTTTGGTCAGTGGCGAAAGTGGATTCGGTCATTCATTATTTAGATGATTTTTTGATGATTGGCCCAGCTGGGAGTGCAGTGTGCAGGGTGCTGTTAGCTACACTGCAACATGTGGCGGAAAAGTTTGGGGTGCCGCTGGCAGTGGACAAGACTGAGGGTCCTGTGACGGTTTTGACCTTTTTGGGGATTGAATTGGATACGGTAGCCATGGAAAGTCGGCTGCCATGGGACAAGTTGGTGGATTTTAAAGCTGAGGTGGCAAGGGCAAGTGGGAGGAGGAAGATGCGCTTAAAGGAGGTGCAGTCCCTGCTAGGCAAGCTTAACTTCGCTTGCAGGGTGATTAGAATGGGCAGAATTTTCTGTAGGCATTTGGCGGCTGCAACGGCGGGGGTTAGAGGGCCGTCGCATTTTGTTCGATTGTCACGAGAGGTGAGGGATGATTTGGAAATTTGGAAGCTGTTTTTGGAGTCCTTTAATGGTAAGGCTTTATGGTTGGAGGGACCGGTGGAGGCGGTGGATCTTGAATTGTTCACGGATGCAGCGGGGGGTTCTGGTTTTGGGGCATATTTCCGGGGGAAGTGGAGCGCAGGAGTATGGCCTGAATCATGGAGGGAGGGGGGTCTGGTGACAGATTTAGTGGTCCTTGAGTTATTTCTGATAGTGTTGGCTATTGAATTGTGGGGGGAGGAGTTGGCCAATAAGAAAGTTCGTTTTTATTGCGACAATCTTAGGGTGGTGCAGGCTGTGAACAAATTTTCAGTTTCGTCAGTGCCGGCTGTTAGGTTGATGCGGTATTTAGTGCTCCGTTGTATGCAGCATAATATTTTTGTCTTTGCGCGACACATTCCGGGGGTGTACAATGTCATTGCTGATGCTTTGTCTCATTCGCAGTGGGACAGGTTTCGCGTGTTGGCACCAGAGGCGGAGCGATGCGGTTGCCCATGTCCAGAACAGTTGTGGGACATTGCGTTGGCATCTTAAGAGGTTTGATTCGGCGGTCGGTGAGTGAGTGCACCTGGGTGGCGTACTCGGCAGTGTGGGGAGATTGGGAGGCCTTGTGTAGTGAGCTGGGGGTTGGGGGTAAGGAAGGAGATGCACTGCATGTTTTGTTATATTGGTTAGTCTCAGAGTTTTCTAGGGGAGTATCGGTGGCTTCGGTTAACAGGTTGTTGGCGGGAATGGCGTTCTGGTTTAAGCGGCGGGGTTGGCGTGATGTGACGAAGGATTTTGTAGTGCGGCAAGCTTTGAAAGGATACCGGAAAGGTCACACGGTGCAGGACAAACGGAGACCGGTGTCTTTTGAAATGTTGCAGGGTTTGGTGGGACAATTGGGAGTGGTGTGTAGCAGTGGGTTTGAACGGGTGTTGTTTACAGCTGCATTTTGCTTAGCATTTTTTGGGGCAATGAGGATAGGGGAGTTGGTGAGCCCCGCGAGGTATGTGTCTGGAGGGGTTTTGGTGGAGGATGTTGAGTGTTCGGGGGATGAGGTAAGTATGCTGCTAAGGTGTTCTAAGACGGACCAGAGTGGCAGAGGTCTTATGGTAAGGGTCTTTAGATTGGGGGAGGGGTCCAGGGTTTGCCCGGTGAAGGCGGTGGAAGAATTGCTGCAGGTGAGAGGATTAAGGGGGGG